>NC_045426.1:99180812-99455812 GCF_902635505.1 Sarcophilus harrisii
TCAGATACTTAACACTTCTTAGTGGTATGACCCTGAGCAAGTCACTTAACTCCAATTGCCTCAGCAAAAAAATAAAATAAAATAAAAATTAACATTTATTGACTACTTAACAAGACATCATAATGCCAATCACTAATATTATGATAATAAAAGCTAATGTTTATTAATTACCTACTCTGTGCCAGGCATTATGCTAAATGCTTTACAACTATTTTCTCATTTGATACTCACAATCCTGGGAGGTAGGTGCTATATCAGAAGTTCACTATTTTTCATGGACAGATAGATGACAAATATCTAGAACTCAACCAATAAATTATATTGAAACTGGACCATTATCAGAAAACTCTTATCTACCATTGCCTGAATATAATGTTGATCTATAAAAACTTAGAAACAATGTTTTTCATAGATATCGTCATACCAAATACTCATAATTTTTAAGCTACATGGAATGAAAAGCTCTCAAAATATAGAGACTTAGCAGAAGAAATCCAAATCATGTGGGAACATGAAGTGTATAACAGCTCTGTTATCCTGTCTGTTACCCAAATTATACCAAAGATACTTTTAATAAACCTAGAAAAGAGGAATTTACATCCCAACACTTTCATTTAATTATAGTTAAGAATTAGTATATTCACTTATTTGATAATCTATGGAGCATTTAATATAAAAAAAATAATAGCAAATACTATATTTCTATGTTATATAACCAAAATAACCATTTCTAATTCAAACCATCAAAAAGGACAAAAAATAATATGATAATAAAAACTGATATTTACATATTGCTTTAAAGCTTACAAAGCACTGTTACATTTAGTTATTTAATTTGAGCTTCAAAAAACTCCTCTGGAGTAGGCTGTGTGTATGTGTATTGTGGATATCTGTAGATCTGTAACAAAAAAAAAATGTATATATATATATATATGTATTGTGTTACTTATGTTTATGTATATATATATATATGCAATATATATATTTTACACACACATACACATCTTTTATTACAGATCTACAGATGAGGAAATTGAAGCTTAAAGTTCAGCCAGTGCCCTATGGCCACTCAGCTAGTAAGTGTTTTAAGTGTTTCTCACTCATCTTTTACTTATAAGCACAAACAATTAAGAATTAACTTAACTATAAGTCTAAAACATTGTTAAAATGCTTCCAATGAAATTGTTTTGTGCTGTTCATGGTCCTTTAAAAAACCAAAGCCCAAAGTTCCATGTCTGAGAGATTTTAATTGTTAACATTATGATTTATCACATGAGGACAGCAGAGATAAAATAAATGCCTTGCCCATAACTCACTAAATGTTTTTTATTTGACATGATCTTTTTTTTTTTTAAGAAGACTCTCTTATTTGCTGTTAACTCTGATGGTTTTATAGAACTCAATCACTAGTTCATGTATTGATCCATTTTCTTTGTTGGCAATAGATAGGGAGGGACCCTTGACTACTTTTGAGAAAAATTTTGGAAAAAGAAGGGATAAGACTTGTGTGAGTTTGGAGATAGAAGAGCTAACATTTGTACTACTTAACGAGGGGATCAGGGAACTAGGGTTCTTAGTTCAGGTGCCTGCTAATTTATTCATGTGACCTTTAATAAGCATATCACTACTCTTTCCTGAGCCTCAAGTGCCTCATCTCTCTCTCTTTTTTTAATAAAAGCTTTTTATTTTCAAAATATACACATGAATAATTTTCAACATTCACCCTTGAAAAACCTTGTATTCTAATTTTTTTCTCTTCTTTCCCTCCAACCTGTCCCCTAGATGGCAAGTGATCCAATATATTAAACACCTGCAATTCTTCTATACATATTTCCA
This sequence comes from Sarcophilus harrisii, assembly GCF_902635505.1. NCBI lineage: Eukaryota > Metazoa > Chordata > Mammalia > Dasyuromorphia > Dasyuridae > Sarcophilus > Sarcophilus harrisii. Next base: position 99,182,649 of record NC_045426.1, read on the forward strand.
CAAATATGCTGCACAAGAAAAATCAGATCAAAAAGGGAAAAAATGAGAAAGAAGATAATATGCAAGCAAACAACAACAAAATTAGTGAAAATACTATGTTGTGGTCCACATTCAGATCCTACAGTTCTCTTTCTGAGTGCAGATTTGCCTCATCTCTAATATGGGCTATTTTCTAGTCTTAAAAACTTATCTTCTAGTTTTAAAACTGTAATGTGTGAGCTGCTTGAAAGCAGAAATGGTCTTACTTTTCTATGAGGAGTACTTAGTAAAAAGTGTTTTTTTTTTCCACTTCGGCATTCATCATCCCATTATTACTATAGGAAGTTTCCTTTTTTTCCTGCCATGGATATGTGAGAGTAGTAGAGAACCTTAAGGCACAAAAGGATCATCAGGAGGAGAAAGAAACAAATCCCAGATGTCAGGTACCAGGAAGCAAAAGGCTTGTAATCTCTCCCTCCCTCCAAATTACAGCTCTGCTACTAGAAAATTAAGCTTTATGTGAGATATTAAGTTGGTGCTTCTCCAGATTAGTGTTTATGTCTTTGGCTTGAGACTTATTGAACAAATAAAATCCTCATCTTGGTAAATCACTTCATAACTGGAAGAGAAATTAGCTTTGTCTACTTTATCCAGTTTGTCAAATTGGTTTAACCAAGTATTGCACCTGCATATCTGAGTCCCTATCTGTTCATTTAAACTAATGAGAATTGATTTGCTCAACAAGCAATTCTTAAATATATCCTCTGTCCCTTATCCTATCCTAGGTGCTGCAGGGGGGATATATAAAGAAGTATAACATATGATCTCTTCTCAGAAGAAGAGATTGTGCTGAAGAAGAAAAGACATATTTAAAAGCAATTATAGATTATCCCAAGCAACTGAAAAACAAGAGTACTCTCATATAATATAGATTGTATTTATGACCTGGCTTTCACCCATGCTTGGGAAATTTTATGTGTTTCTATAAATGCAGAAGGAAAAGTGACTCCCGAATGGTAGAGAAAATGCTGAATACAATGTGCTACTGAGTACCTACATAGGAATGGTACTAACTTGGGATGCTCCCAAGCAGCTCCAGCATCAACTTCACCCCCATACAGAGGTGCATATTACATTCATCATTCCCTTCACAAATCTGAAGTAATATCTCCTTCCACATATACACAACCACACAGAACACACCATAGGCTTGAGGAAAAACCCAGTTACTTTCAAAAACATAAAATCATAGACGTTCATAATTAGAAAAGTTCTAGATGAAAAAATACCTTGGAATACAGCAGAGCCATAAAGCAACTTAAGCATCTGGTACATATTTCACTGAATGTGCCCCAGATGAGTAGCATAAAACACTCCAAAGTCAAATTTTAGATAAAATTTCAGTGAATGCTGTATCATTTGTATTTATAGTGGGAGAGAATTGAAAGATCAAAACCTCTCAGGGGGAAGACAAATATCCTGTAATATGACCCCTGGGTATCATGAAGTTACTGGTAGGGACTCTACCAGAGAGCTAGACAAGAGAAGCAATGACATTTTCCTATTTTAAATTAGTATTCTTGCTAACTAAATGCTGAGCTGAAGTATTTACAACTACTAAAGGAGTCTAGGAGTTGTGAGTGTCCCAATCCAAAGCTACTATTGCCCCCATCCTAGAAATAGCCTTAGAACAGAGAACCTAAGAGCTTGTACTCTGTTAAGCAAACATAAAATGTCCACTATGACAAAGCAATGTAATAAGTACTTGAAATAAAAAGATAAAAGTGAAATAGTCCCTGCCCTCTGAGGACTTTGCACTCTACTCAGAGATATAGCACATAGATAGAAATGTAAATACAAAGTAATTTGAGAAAGGAAAAACTAAGAACAGTAGCCCAGAAAGCAAGCCTTCAGACATAAAGGGATAATATGAATGCTACACAAACTGAAGAGAATGTTAGATTTGGGGCATGGCCAATTTGGTGGCAATATAGAGTGGAAATCACCTTAGAAATAAGCTAATCACTTTTATTTTTTTCCTTTGAAATTAAAAAAAATATATTCTCCAAAGGAAAGAACATTAAATTTAGAGTTAGCAGACCTTTTTTTCAAATCCCAGCTCTGCTATTTATCACCAATAGGACCTTGAGCAAGTGGATTCTGTGGTCTCTTCTAGCTGTAAATTTATGATCTTATAATTCTAAATCACTTTTTCTCTCTGGGCCTTGGTTTCTTCATCTGAAATGAGAGACTTGTACAAGGTGAACTTTCCAACTCTAAGTCTATAACCTAAGAAGTACAGAATATGGGAAAGATCACTACAGAGTAAAATCAGTCATAGAGAAATACGACTAGAACTTGCAATTCCACCATGGTCATCAGGAAAGTTCTTTCATTGATGAATATCATCAGGTAGAGCTCTTTTCAGAGATGTTATAAAGAGAATTCATGGTCAGGAAGAAAGTTGGATGAAATGGCCTCTTCGGGACCTCCCAACTCTGAAATTGAAGGGTTGTGTTATTCCAAAATTTGCTTGACTTTCTGTCTCCAGAAGTAGCCCATGACTTAATAATAAAGGATGGTAACTTTTTCCAATAAAGCCTTAAAGTACCTGAATATGCAAAAGTACCCTTGTGTGGGTACACCTGGATAAGTTAGGCTTTGGACTTCCTGGAGTTAAAAGGAATGTGTTTGAAAATAGAGGGAGATGTCTGACTCCCCTTTCCTTTGGATCAACCTTGTGATAAAAATTTGTTTTCAGAATTCTCTCTCCCTTTTGTGGATCAAGTCCCATTATGTGGCTACAACCACTCCTTCAGGAAGCCTTCCTCTATTCTTCTCTGGCCTTTGAAGTGTTCTGCCATGGAGAATTCTACAGAATAAAATGATGACACATTATTAACACACAAGCTCAACATTTGGTTTCAATTATCCTCCTTTTCTAGTTGTTGGGGTAAGGCTAGCTCATAAACAATAAACACAGGAAGTTTTTGAAGACTACAAACTTTAGCAAATTACCCCCCACCCCCAAAGAAGGGGTTTGGGGAGAGGGAAAAGACAAACTAGTGTACATGGTGTACTTAGGAGGTGTTGAATGGAGGCATCGAAGTGGAATGAGAAGAGATGCTGTGGCAGCTGGGAACATGGAGATGTCATCAGAATCAAAGTCAATGAATCAACAAGATCTTATTAAATGACTGCTTTGTGGTAGACACTGTTTAAGGTATTAAGGCTACAAATACAAAGAATAAATATTATAATCCCTATTTGCAATGAGTTTCAGTTTTAATGGGGGATACCAGAAGTATATAGAAAAATATATTTAGCATAGACAGAAAATTAATAAATACAAATATATGTGTATATATATATATATATATATATATATATAAATTCAATTCTGGATAATTGGAGAGAAAACAAACTAGCAAAGGAAAGACTAGGGGGTGTGAAGATTTCATGCACAACATGGTGCATTAGGAGAAGTCAAAGATTTTGAAGGCTAGAAAGGATCCATAGACTGGAGGAGAGAAGGTGGATAGGAAGACAATGGAGGGAAGGTGTTGGCAAGGGTATACTTACACAGTACTCAACTAATGTGTTAGTTTAGAGGGTTAACTTTCAAGGAGGATTCACACAGAGTGCGCCAGTTGCTGTGAGAAATTTAAATGACTCAAGTACATTTTTCCTTGCCACTGAGGAACCTCTTCATTCCCATCTGCTTTCCTATCTCTCCTGACTTTGCCTTCTGTTCTTGACTTTGACAACCTAATCTCCTATATTCCTAGCCTTTCTCCTTATTTGCTTACTGTATTTTCTCCCAAGATACTGATTTTTAAACATCTAACTGCAGCTGGATTCCTGGTTGCTCCCTTTGATTGCTGACTGACTTTCTTAACCCCATGTTGCATTTTTTTTCAGACTTCGCGTACCTTGATGGCTCAGCTAGAAGGACCTTTCCCTGTCAGAAATATACCATTGATTTCTTCAAAAATGATTGTGGAATCATAAATTTCGAGCTAAAAGGGACTTTAGAGATCTCATTTTAAAGATGAGGAAACTGAAGTGCAAAGGTCAAATAGCTTACTCAAGATCACCTAGATAGTAAGAGTTGAGCACAAGTCTTCAGTCTTTAAATCCAGCATTCTTTCCACTTCAATGGGATGTTCCTCTTATCTTTGGATTAAATGACTTTTTTTTTTTTTAAGGCAATGAAAAAGAAACAAAAAAATATCCATTTTCTGGGCATTTGAATCACATGGATTATTGTTTTGTAAGTTAGAGGTGGTCTTTCCTTTTGTAGAAGAAAGTTCCCAAATGACCTGATTTCTCTCCAGCAGGGAAAGAAAGGCCTTCACTCCTCTCCCAGAGTGTTGTTTTCTGTTTTGTCTGAGCAATGCAGCTGGAGAGCTTGAAAAAATTGTAAACAGCTGCTGGACTTCCCATAGGGAGAACATCACAGATATGCTGTACAACATCTCAAGTCACCCAAGTCTGCAATCTTGGAGTCGTCTTAAACTCTTTTATTTCTCTTTTCTCCCATATTCAATCACTTGCCAAGTTTTGTCAATTTTGCTTTTTCAATATCTTTCATATTGATTCCCCTTCTCACTTCTCTCAGGTCACCACTCTAGATCAAGCTGCTTTCACTTTTCACCTGAACTTTTTCAAAAGCCTCCTAATTTATCTTCTTGCTTTGGGGCTCTCCCCTTTGAAACTATCTACCACATACAACAGCTGCCAAGTTAATATTTCTGAAATACAGGTCTAACCATGACATTCTAAACTCAAGAAGCTTTATTGGCTCCCTATGGTTTCTAAGATAAAGTTCAGAATCCTCTACTTGACATTTTAAATCATTCATATGGCTCTAATCTCCCCTTTTAGATTGATTTTACATTACTCCTCCTCATGAACTCCATGTTCTAGCCAGAAGCCTTTGTGATATTCCAGTGTGATGAGGGAGCTCCCACATAATGGAGCAGTATTGAGAAATAGCCCTTGGTTGCAAAAAGTTTGAATGCGTTGGGATTGGAGAATGAGTGAATGGCCAATTGGTCAGCAGCATATGGCTGTAAGGATGGCACATATATCATTGAGTCATTAAACAAATATTTTTTAAACTAGCACTCTAATAGTTCTGAGAATCCCAAGTGAGTATCAAGATATTAGGGCTTCAAACTTGGTCTTTCCATTTGTTAAGGGTGTTATCTTTGATCAGTTATTCATAGCCTCAGTGTTCCCCTTTGTTAAATGAGGATATTAATAACTGTCTTAGCTAAATTCTGAGGCTGTAGTTGAAGATCCAGTGAAATACAATTTGAAAATTATGATGCTGTATAAAACATGAAGTTCTCATTATAGCTAATATGTGTGCATATACATATATGGAATAAATATGAAATGACATTATGAGACATGAGAAGACATTCCCACTCATACATACCTTGGCAGTGGTGAGAAGTCCACAAGTATACATTGCATATATTTTCAGACTTTTTTTTCTCAATGGATTTATCAATTATTCTGGATTTTTCTCTCTTTTTATTTTTTTGTCTTTAAGAAATATTATTTGTATATAATGTAATGGCTCTCTGGCAAGGAGAGAAACTGGAGAAAACCATGCAGATTTTATAAAAACAAATAATATCAATAAAAATTTATTTTTAAAAAAAGTATAAGGAACCATTCCAGCCCTCATGTCCTCTAAACAATAATCTAGTGCATTTTCCATGAAGCCACACTATCTCTGCTATTTTACCCAAAATAAAAAGCTTTGTAGTATAGATTGTCTGTCCCACACTGGGTTATCTTCATGGGTAAGTTTTTGAATTGGAAATTAGTCATTCAAGAAACATTTATTAAGTGCTTACTATATGCACTGTGCTGAGCACTGGATTAAGTACCATACAAAGAAAAGTATAATCATGATTTCTGCTGACAAGAGACTCTGGTGTCTGCTAGTATCTATTCTTCAATCTTAGCCTTTCTAGCAAAATTAGGATGTCCTAGTCCCTCCCAAGGTTCAGGACCTCTCCTAATTTTTCTAACGTGGGTGGCCCAGTAATCCTCAGTTCTTTGGTTTTGTCCTCTTCCTCCAGCCTTGCCTTGGTAAACCATTTCTTATAAGATCACAGTATGGTTATGCCTTCCATAACATGACTTCCACAATATTTTGATATATTACAGGTTGACATAAGAAATTAAATGGGAATTTTGGGGAAGTTTTGCAAAAACTTCAGATGACATGTGAAGGTCAGCAGATGACACAAAGCATATGACTAAATAATTATCCCAAATTTTACAATAAGGTGCTGTAAACACCTCATAAAAGAAAAAAGAAAAATTCAGAGTTCTTCTTTGGTACAAAGGGAGGGCCAAAAAAATTTACACAGATTTTCCAGATTGCCACTAACTCTCGCAATGTGGAAGGGATAAATGTATTTCTTCAAAGCTAGAATTCTTAGAACTCAGCTAATCTGATTCCTTCATTTTGCAAGATGAAGAAAAGCACTGAGAGGGGAAGGAACTCAGAGGAGGACATACAGCTAGTAAAAAGATGAACTGAAATTAAACCAGAAATCCTCTAATTCCAAATTTAGGACTAATTCAGTGTCTGACGTATAATAAACATTTAATAAATACTTTTTTTATGGACTGATTGACTTGTGAACTAAATCCAATAATTGCAATCTTTCCTGAAATACCTCAACAGAGAAAGGAGCAAGAGATAGCTCCCTTTGTTGTCTTAGAATTCTAACTTTTCTCATGACTGTTCTGAGATATGGTGCATTTTTTCTCTGCAACTCCAGCAAATCAGTGACTCCCCTAGAAAGAGAAAGAAGAACAAAAGCTAAGCATATTTATGACAAACAGTTGTTTTTGCTTTTATGTCTTCAGTTTTTCTTATCTGTCTACAGAGCTGGATTTCAACCACCAGAATGAATAACATTTGGCACTCTAGAGGAAGACTTTCATCCAAGGATCTCCAAGTATTTTGCAAACAATTAATCATTCCCACAATACCCTGAGAGGTTACATATTATTCCCCCATTGTTCCAGATGGGGAAACTGAGGTTATGTGAGTATATGGTCAAAGGCCACACAACAAGGGAAGCCCACAACTCTGAAAAGATCTGGAATTCCAAACCTTCTCTCCTCTGACATTCCTCTCGTTTTCTTACTGTGCTTCCTCTCCAAATAAACCACACTGCTTCAGAATTGGGAAAGAAGTACTTCCATCTATCCTAATAAGAGGAATGGAAAATCTTCTAGGCAAACTAGACTATTTATCAGGAAGATGTCCTGCCTCTGTGCTTTTACTTACATTATTCCTTACTTCTGATATGCCTTTCCCCATACATGAAATCTTACTCTTTCTTTTCAATACAGTTCAAACAATACCTCTTTTGTAAAGGCTGTGCTCATTCTGCCCATCTACCCTAACTCCCCAGTGACTTCTCTCATTTAAACCTAATAAACGCTTTGTTTACACCTCTCCTATGCACTTAATATCACCTACCTCTGTTTTTGTCAGCACCAAATACTGATGGCCAAAATGTTCTTTAACCTTTCTGAAGGACTTTAGCAACTTCCTCTAAGCCCAAGACTTCCTCTCCACCTCATATCCTGCTATCATCCTTATAGATGCCAAAGATTACAAAAGGGAACTGAAACCCAGGATGAAGAAGAGTATAGGGGAAAAAAAGACTTAGGTACTCTTGTTCAAGCCAGTAGACTCAGAAGAATTTCATTCCATGATGCTTTCGGGGGCTGTGAGGGTATGAAAGATACCAAAGGAATGCCAAAGGGTTGATGTCCTGGTTTTAAAATTTTTTTTTAATTTAAAAAGGAAGAGATTGTAATCCACAAATTATTTGACTTTCAATCTCATTGTGAAAGTGGATGTTATTGACTCAAGTAAACAATCATTCGATCAATCATCTCAACCACTTAAAAGTGACTGACAAATGTTGTTATTCAGTTATTTTTCATTCTTATTCAACTCTTTGTATCCCTATTTAGCGTTTTCTTGGCAAAGATATTGGAGTGGTTTGTCATTTCCTTCTCCAGTTCATTTTACAGGTACAGAAGCTAAGGCTGAGTGAAGTGATTTGTTCAGGGTCACATAGCTAGTGAGGGTCTAGAAAAAGATGTGAATTCAGGAAGATGAGTCTTCCTGACTCTATCCATTAATGTGTAATGTAAATTCTCTCACACACGCTGGACTACCATGGTGAGTACAAACCCAGATTCTAAATTGAAAATCAGTTTTCCAACCAGCATTTATTAAGTATTTACTATACATAGTGGGCCAAGTGCAATACAAAGGAAGGTCCCCATCTTCAAGAGACCTTTGAAGTAATCCACTACAACTACTGAAGTAATGCGATTTAATTAATCAAAGGCATTACATAATCTAGTAGATGTTTATCAATTGGGGAATGACTAAGCAAATTTTGATTTATGAATGAAATGTGCTGTAAGAAACAATAAGTATGATTAACTCAAAGTTACATGAAAAGTCCTACATGAACTGATACAAAGAGAAGTAAGCAGAATCAAGAAAACAATATAGATGTTGATTAGAGAGAGAGAAATTAAACAAAACTTAATAACCACAAGATACATTTTAAAATGAATGCTATAAAATTATGAAGAATAGCTTGGCCCCCCCAAACAGACAGGACATGTTACCTCCCCTTACTCTTTTGTTGATGTTGGAAGTCTACAGACATGAAAAACTGCACAATATGTCAGATTTTTTAAAATCTAATTTATGATTTTTATAATTTTTTTTCTTTAAAAAAATCTTTCTTAAAAGGTATCTGGGCTGAGCGATACTCAACCAATCCTCTAGTGGTTTATATACTACACTACAACCAAATAAGATACTATGGACCATTCAATAATTAACAAGAACAAATTTATTTAGCCTGAAAAGGACATTGCATAAGGATGTGCAGTGAGGATATTCAGGTGAGCAAAGCTCTCTTGCCTCAGTTGTACATTGTGGTCCACAGTCAAGTATCTAAGCATGACTGGTACCATAGTGTCTATAATATTCCCCAAGTCAAACAGATCTTGTGGTTAATTTTAATCTGGATCATTTAAAGAAAAAAGATGTCAATAAAAATTTATTTTAAAAAAATTATCTTCTCCATCATAGTCTTCCTCCAAATCCTCGATTTTTTCTAAACCTGTTTCTTACGTCTCCCTCAATGTTCTTCCACTTCAGCAACTCCTGTTCTGTAGTCTTGACCTTAGAGTCCATTTATTCAATAGTTTATTTAATAGTTTGCTATTTTCTACTCTTCAATCCCTTGGTCCCTTTTTCTTCAACCCATCCCTTTGTTTCCTAATTCTATCCCCCTTATCTCTTCTAGGATCTTGCTGAGCCTTGGAAACTCTACAACACTTCCACAACTAATCATACAGCTATTACCTTTCATTCAAGAACTATTTATCAAAAATTGGTGGTGGTAGTGGTGGTAGTGGTGGTGTTCAGTCGTTGCAATCCTGTATGACTCTTCATTACCCCATTTGGGGTTTTCTTAGCCAAGATACTAGAGTGCTTTGCTATTTCCTTCTCCAGATCATTTTCTGTTGTTTGGTTGCTTTTCAGTTTTGTCTGACTCTTTGTGACCCAATTTGGGGATTACTGAAATGATTTGTATTTCTATCTCCAGCTCATTTTACAGATAAAGAAACCAAAGCAAACAAGGTGAAATGACTTGCCCAGGTTCACACAGATAAAAAGTGTCTGAGACTGGATTTGAGCTCAGGTTTTTCTGATTCCAGACCCAACCATCACGCCACCAAACTGCCTCTCACTTGCTAACCTACTAGGTGCCACCTCAGTTCAAGTCCTAATTACTATTCCCCTAGACTAGCAATTCTTGCATCTTTTTTTTTAATCACAGCACATTATTCTTTGCCAAATGGAAGGACATATGATTGCAAGTGTAAACCATAGAATTCCCAGCCTCCACGCCCTCCAAGCATCAGCTTTCAAATATCATACTTTCTGTCCACTCAGAGCCTCTCACTCCCTACTGTCTACAATTTCTACCAGTAATTTATCTAGAATCTCTTGATCTAGATGTCTTTCTTCTCTATCAAGCCTACACTATATCATTTATATCTTTGAATATCTAGTCCCACTCAATTATATGTTCTTCAACTTTGTTCAGTTTTTTTTAACATATGTATCACTAGTTATTAATGTAAGGCTTTGCACATAGTAGGTGCTCGATATATTTGTTTAATTGAATTGAATCATTGTGTATTATGTTTTTGGGGTGTCATCATCCTACTAGACTAGTTTAGAAAAATAACAGTAGCAGAAGTCCTTTCTATTATCACCCCTATAATTCTTAAGTAATTCTTAAATTACTATTAAATAGTATTCTGTAAACAGTGAGCTCTTCATTTAAAATTAAAGGAAATTACCTTCTTGAAGAGGGTGACTCTTGTCAAATTTGTCCTCTGAAGCCATTCAGTTGCCAAGTCTTGACAATCATACTCCTATAACATCTCTTATAACTGATTCCTCCATAATCACATGTCATAACCTTATAGCAGCCTCTAGTCACATCTTACTGGGACTATTTCAAAAGCTTCTAAAGTAGACTACCAGCTTCTAGAGTTTGAAGAAAAGGTAGCATTCCCTCTGCAGATCCTTGTAGGAAGAGAATGGTGGCAAAAACAGGGCAAAATGAATTGAATCAAATTGAAGGCTTGTAAACTAGGAAAAGAATGGCCTAAGAGTTTCAGAATCTATCCAATACAATCCAATACACATTATTAAATGTCTGTTATGTGACAGACTTTGTGCTGAGCGCTGAAAATACAACTAATTTTTTTTTAAAAAGACAATTCCTGCCTTCAAGAAGCTTACAATCTTACAAGCATACAAGGGGGTACCTTCTTTCATGGAGTTGAAATCTGACAGAGCAGAAGATACAAGATGAAGTGAGCAAAATACGGTTTCTGCCCTCTATTAAAAAAAAAATCTAAGTTTTTAACTCATTTAACATTAAGAATTTTAATCTGGAGATCCCAAGATTTTTCTCTTCAAATTTCATCATGTAGTCTTTAATGTGTAAAGATTACATTCCCATCTTGTCATCAGCAAGGCATTAAGCACTTGTAATTGTTTTTTACTCCAAGGGATGGGTTTGCTCAGTTAGACAGTCCACAAGTCATTTCTGATTCACTATTTTGGCCAAGGTAAGCATTTGTGAGCCAGCTGACCAGAGTGAAAGGCAAAGTCTGTAGCCATGGAGTAAAGTGTAAGAGCTGAACTTGCAACCTGAGCCTGATTACTACTCTGTTCCAAAAGAGCAAGCTAAATAATCACTGTATAGCACCCAAAAATTTATGCTATCCTCACCTAATCTGGCAACCTTGAACAAGACATGCATCTACTCAGTATCTCACAGAGTTCAGAGTTGAGAGATACCTTAAAGATCAATTAACCCATTTCCCTCATTTTAAAAACAAGGAGAATGAGGACCAGAAAAATATATTGATTTATTTGTCCAAGGTCAGATGGCTAACAAACAGAATCAAAATTTGAACACAGGTCCTAATTCCTATGCTATTACCACTACTTAGTGGCTCCCCTACTTTCCTGATCTCTAAAATGAGGAATTTATTTCTTATCTCTTATCTGTAAAATAGGTCTCTTAGAATAGGAATTCTTAAATTTTTTTACTAATGACCCCTTTGCACCTAAGAAATTTTTACATGATCCCAAGAACCTAGATATATATAAAATAAATATACAAATCAAACACTTACTGATAAATCATAATTTTGTGACTCCCATATTCAGTTCTGAGACTTCATATGGAATTTTGAATCACAGTTTAAGAAGATGAGCCCTGGAGGATACCAGTGGAAAGATTAGAGGTGTGCTGTATATTACAGTAGAGTGCTCTCATAACACTGATATTAGGAGTCTAACATATATATAAATTCATAGTATATCAATAAATATTTATTAAGTGCATATATATATATATATATATACACATATATATATGAGTCAGAGTCGGAGTCAGAAAAACTTTAGCTCTGATCTAGCCTTAGATACTAGTTATATGACCCTGAACAAGTCACTTAACTCTGCCTCAATTTCTTCATCTGTAAGATGAGCTGGAGAAGGAAATGGCAAATCACTCCAGTACCTTTGCTAAAATAATAATAATAATTTTAAAATAGGGTCATGAAGGATCAACCATGACTGAATAACCATACAACCTCAAATCTATCTGAATACAGAGTCAGTATAACATAACCAGTCATGACTCCAACTTTTGAGTCAAAAAAAGCCAATTCAAGTCCCACCTGTAATTGACACTAATCCTGAGTAATGACAACTTCTTAGTGCCCTAAACAACTTTAAATTACTACACGTTGTGGAGAAGAATATCTATATTGATAGAGGGAGTTTCCTGGTACCAGAGAAATAATTGCTCAAATCCCTATCCTCTATTACTCTCTTTGAGTACTAAGAGTGGCAGCTATATGCTAGATAGAGGGTCAACCTTAGAGTCAGAAAAATATGGAGTCATTTCTGCCTCTGATACCTCCTAATTGTATTACAACATGTCCTATTACCTGAGCAAATCCATAAGACTATACTTCAGACAGCTGAAAGTCAGCTTAATTTGGGGGCAAGGGAGGAGGGAGGATGTGCACAAGAAATTCTATATACTGATGGAATCATAGTCTTGGACAAAGTAATAATTGAATAGATGCATTAACATGATATGTTCTAATAAGTATGCAAATTCATAGTAAATCAATAAATATTTATTAAGTGCCTATTACATGTCAGCTAGTTGTGTCAGTGGCCAGAATGCCTCCCTTGATCTTCATAAGTCAAATCTGGTCTCAGATACTTACTAGCTATGTGACCCTGGACAAGTCACTTAACCCTGTTTGTCTCAGTTTCTTCATCTCTAAAATGATCTGGAAAAGGAAATTGGCAAACCATCCTAATATTTCTACCAAGAAAACCTTAAATAGGGTCATGTCCAATATGAGTGAAAGGACTCAACAACAACACATGGCAGGTTAAAGCATTGGGAATGAAAAGAAGTAGAAGTAATTCTTGCCTTCAGGAAGCTTATAATCTAACAAGCAAAAAAGCTTATATGCAAAAAAGCTATATAATGGATAGATAGGAAATAATTTAAAAGGGGAAGATACCAGAAGTAAGAAGGAGTGTCAAAGACTCTTGTAAAAGATGGAAATTTAGTTGAAACTTGAAGCCAGGGAGACCAGTGGGTAAAGGTCAGAAGGGAGAATATTTGGGGTATGGGGGACAACCAAAGAAAATTCCTGAAGGAGTGTCCTGTTTATGGAATGGCCAGGAGGCCAATATCACTGGTTCAGAATATGGGCTGAGGAATAAGAAATAAGAAGAGTGGAAAGGGGAGAGAAACTAGGTTTGAATGCCAAACAAGATTTTGTATTTGATTCTGGAAGCAAAAAGAAGTCACTGGAGTTTATTAACTAGGGGTTGGGATTAACATGTTATTCTCTCTGTTTGTGATAAGTCAGAAAATCTGGGTTCAAATCCATACTTTACTCCTTGATCTCTGTGTGTGCCTTGCAAGTCATCTCACTATTCCTGATTTCCATTCTTTGCTCAGTAAGATAAGGAAAATGGGCTGAATGATTTTGGAAGTCCTTCCTAGCACTGACACTAAAATCATGTCAACTGTTGCCTAACTCCTGGCCATCAGCCTTATGCAGAATGGCTCCATTTTTCCCCTTAATATAAGAGGATATTTGTGGTGTTTTATAGCTCTTTGCTTTACAAGTATCAAAGTTCTCCCTCACTCTTCTCTTGAGGGAAGTGTATGTTCAAGGTTTACAGATGTGATCCCAGCAGCAGGGCTTATGTAAACTTCTGAGTGATTATTGCTTGTGACAACTTTCAGAACAGCCATGGGTCCTATACCATAGGTTTAGTAGAACTGCTGAGTAAATAAAGAAGCAAGAATACGTGATCCCATAAACACCTGAATTTTACCCTAGTGTTTATTGATGCCAGCCATATCGCTTCTCACATACTCCAGATGCTGCCAAGAGGATATTGCTTAATAATAATGCCTTTCTGGATTACCAGGGAATAAAAATGTCTGAGGCACAGGTGAGGCTGCCTAGCTTCTTGGCTATAAACGCCAATAAAGAGCATCAGAGTGACTCATGCCAAAGGCTCTTCTTCTGTGGACTTGTTACACAAGTCTGCCATTGAGATGAAGAGGGGAAAAAATATCCACGTGAATGTTCCATCAGTTTATTGGGTCATCTGTTCAACAGATGATGTTCCCTTGTGTAGGACTGCTGTTGGCTTAACTGCCTCCTGCTTTGCTTCCTTGGGGCCAATTCTTGCCTTTATCTTAATTCCTCCTAATAGGGCAACATGATGAAGTCAGAATCCAAAAAAAGGATGAGAATGAACCTGAGAAACTGCTTCCACGAGCACTGGATATGCATCCCAACAGGGCAATGGATGAAATATAAACCAGCCCTGTCAGTGAAGAAGCTATTGAAGAAGCTTGGCTCTTGCTGCAGAATGGCCTCTTATTGCCTTATTCATACACTCAAGGTGGAGTCAGGTCTGCTCTCTATCTCAATGGGTAGCTCTCCCTCAAAACTTCTGATTTCTTAGCAAAATTGCTAGGAATCATAAGGGGTTGCAACCTCTGCCACTGAAAGTGACAGTGGTTCTATCAAATGAGATATTTATAAAGCACTTAGCATGGTACCCAACACAAAGTAGACATTTTACATAGAGATGCTTATCCCTTTCCTTTTCTTTTCCCGTCAATGTGGTAAAATAAGTTAGCAATTAATATCCTATAATCTACCACACCTGTTTCTGGAAAAAGATGGTGATCAAGGGAATCAGTTTACCTTATAACCCCTACCTTATTTTCCCCAATTCATTATAAGTAATCCAATCCAATTTAACAATCATTCATTAAGCATCTGTGTAAGACATGGTACCAGAAGGAGAACCAAAAATAAAATATTTCCTGATCTCAGGAAGCTTACCTTCCACTTGGTAAATTGATTTATGCAAAGGTCAAGAGACAACTTGAAGATCTTTGCAAATTGGCATTGTTTAATTCATTCCATTTGTATCCTTAGTGCTCAGCACAGTGTTTGACACAGAGTAATCATTTAATATTGATTGACTGAATTGATTGCCAGAACTTTTTCCTGGTGCTAAAAATGTGAGAAGAATAAATTATCAACATATTTTCAGATCTCTGAGAAACTACCTCTTCCATCACAACCACATCCTGAACTGATTAATCTAATAAAGAGCAGAGGTATTTCTTTCAGAATGAGTTTAATCATCACAGAATCACATGGACCATGATCTTCCAACAAAGTAGGAATTTTGTGTCATCAGAAATATAGGATTATACATTATCCACTCTCAGTATTTCAGAGCTTTCAACCAGGCTCATACTTCAAGGTCCTATGATTTCATCAATAAGAACTCTCTCTCCCCTCTCAGATTATAATCAATGGTGTTCAAGAGCCAGCTCAGACCAGTTCCTGAGAACCACTGTTACATTTCCAGTGTAAGGATTTACAACTCAGAAGTTGACAAGTACTATAAAGTTTTGATTTATTGTTTTGTTGGTTTCTAGATGAAAGAAAGTGATGTAGAAAATATTAACAACACTATTAAATTTAGAAGTATATCATGTTTTTCTTGTGCAACAAGATAACTGTATAAATATGTATACATATATTGTATATAACATATACTTGAACATGTTTAATATGTATGGGACTGCCTGTTATCTAAGGGAGGGGATGGAGGAAAAGAAGGGAAAAGTTGCAACAGAAGCGTTTGCAAGGGTCAGTGTTGAAAAATTATCCATGCATATGTTTTGTCAATAAAAAGCTATAATAATAATTTTAAAAGGAAGTATATCATGGCTACATTGTTTTTCATAGAGCCAGTTGTTAAATATTTGTTAGCACACTACTGATTATAAGCACTCCTGTGCTTTAATACGTGATATTGATGAGTTTTTGTGGATAAAAATATTCATCCTAGAAGTCAATGGGAATTAACCTTACTAAATATATCTAGACTAGAAATTGGATAGTAAATAGGCCATCCATAACTGAGTACATAATCAATGCTTTTCCATCTTGATAGGATTTGCCTTATGTTCTATTAGCACAGTATTTGAGAAGGCAGTTTTGCCTCCTTGACACAATGAAGCATCAGAAAACTTTAGGGAATAATAATAGTAATAGACATTGAGACAATATTTTAAAGTATATAAAGAATTTTGCATAGATTACCTCATTTGAGCCGCATCACAACCCAGTTACATAAACTTATTTACATGAATGAATGTGTGAGTTAATAAAAAAAAAAGCATTTGTTATATATTTCTTTGTGTAAAGCACTGTGCTAAGAGATGCCGCTGTAAGACTACAAATAGAAAATCTGAGGAATCCCTGCCCTCAAGGAGCTGGGAGGATGGGGGTGGAGGAGGGATTCATATACAATTCTACTTTCCACATCTCAAAGTTAGGATATCAGCTGAGGGGAGGGGCCTCTTCCCCCTCTTCATCTGCAAAAATTACATAAAATTTTTGGTTCTTCCTTTGTACCAGAGAAAAATTCTGAATTTTTTCTTTTTTCTTTTATGGAGTATTTACACTGCTTCACTGTAAAATTTGGGTTAATTATTTGGTCATAGGCTTTGTGTTGTTTACTGGCTTTCCTATAATATTTATGGCTCCCACAAAACTCCCCCAAAATTCCCATTTAATTTTTTATGCCAACCCACAATATGATGAAACCACAAGGAGGAAAGTTCTGATATGGAAGAGATAAGTGTGGGGGTTCCAGCTGTAAGTCAGATGGCATGTCCCATGGTTCTTAGGGTATAGCATCTTCCTTTATTTCATCTCCACTGATAAGACCACATCTATCTCTAATGTTGAACAATTTAAAAATGCAAAAAGTTTTGGTGACGTGTGTGTGTGTGTGTGTGTGTGTGTATGATGTTTCAACTACACGTTTATTAATTGTACTACTATGGTCCTTAGGATACAGAATTACACAAAGAATAAGCGAAAGAGATAGAAATTGAAACTCTGTTTTCTTGACTCCGTTTCTAGTGCTTTAACTCAGAGGTTCTCAAATTTTTTGGGTGTAGGACCATTTTATATTCTTAAAAATTATTGAGGAATCCAAAGAGCTTTTGTTTATGTAGGCTATATCTATCAAGATTTATTGTGATAGAAATTAAAATAATTTTAAAATATGTAATTATTAATTCATTTAAAATAATACTAACACATCCATTACATAACATTTTATAGAAAAATAACTATTCCCAAAATATATTTACTTCTAATACTATATTTTACTATGAAAAAATATGTACTATGTAAACTATAAACACTAAAAATATGAAATCCTATCTTTTTCATTTATATGAAAAAGCTACATTTCCATATCCAAAAAAAAGTAGTGAGAAGAGTGACATTTTTTAATATATTTTTGCAGATCTCTTTTATGTCTAGCTTAATAGAAGACAGCTGGGTTTTCATATCTGTTTCTGCATTCAATCTGCTGTGATATGCTCTTTCAGTTGAAATCTATGAAGAAAATCTAGCCTTATCCAGATATGTAGTTAGGGAAAGGAGAAGTATTTTAATGGGCAAATAACATTATTATGAAAATATTTTTGATCTTCCAGACTCCCCCCAGAAAGGATCTCAGGGAAAACTAGAGGTTCATAGATCACTCTTTGAAAAGAAATTCTGTGCTAGTCACATCTTTAAAATCAGGTAATCCCACTAAAAATATATATATTGAATTCCCTTTTGTTGCAAATACAAATTTTAAGCAATATGGTTAAGGTTAAAATGACTGTCATCAGAAAAGATAGACCTTCTTCCATACCTATTGCATTATATGTCCTCCTAATTCAACTCTGATGTCAATGGAGATTGCTTTGTAGAAAGAGAGAGAGAGAGAGAGAGAGAGAGAGAGAGAGAGAGAGAGAGAGAGAGAGAGTCTATTTCCAGCCTTTCTAAAACATTTTGGCTTTAACTACTGGACAATGAAGGATCAGAGAAGAATTTCAGAGTGGGAAGGAGTCAGAAGTCATTAAGCCTAGTCCATATATGAGAGCAATTTTCTTTATAATATCTTTGCTAAGAAATTTCCAGAGTTAGAAAATTAAGTGTCTCTCAGGCAGTCCATTTCCTTTTGGACAGTTCTAATTATTAGACAATATTTCTTTACCTTAAGCTAAAGGCAAGCAAACAGTTAAAAGATATATCTTAACAAACTTTTTGCTTTTCCCATAGGGTAGAAGTTGAAATAAAACAGATTTAGACTAAAATTCCTAATGATTAGGTGGAATGGGGTATCTTGATAATTAGTAGTTACTCCCATACTCCAAGTCTTCCAGAGAAGGCTAAAATGTCAGGGATATAGCAAAGGTGATTTCTGTTTTGATAAGACCCAGTAGATTATTTCCAAGGTCTGTTTCAATTCAGATTATGACTGTGATTCTGCAATCATTGGCTGCATTCAGGTAAGCATGATGTCAAAATGGGAGAGGTAATAGGTAATTGGGTGGCCCAGCACTGGACCTGGAATCAAGAAGACTCCAATTCAGACTCATCTCAGATACTTATTAGCTGTGTGAACTTTAAAAAGTTGCTTAACCTTTGTTTACCTCAGTTTTTTTTTTCATCTGCAAGGTAGTGATAATAATAGCATCTAATTGCTTGTTATAAGATTAAAATGAAAAAAATAACTATAAAGTGCTTTTGCAATACTAGTTATTATTATTATTATTATTATGCTTGATGTACTTTTCCCTGGTCAACTCCCACCTGCAATATTCTTTAAATCCAAGGGCCACATTCTTGGAAGGAAGGACATAGGCAAATTGGAACTTGTCCAGAAGAAAGCAAGTAGGATGGTGAAGTGACTGACTGTAAATCATTCCAGACTAGACCCATTAAAGCCACTGAGAATGTTTAGTCTAAAGATGAGAAGACTTATAAGGAGTATGACAGCAATATCTTGAAGACTGTCATGGAAAAGAGGGATTGGGTCTGTTTTACTTAATCCCAGAGGGCAAAACTCAGAGCAGTGATATTCTTTCTTGATATAAGGTTTATAAAAAATGCCTTCTTAACAGGGATGTGGAGAAGTACCATCACTTACTTCCTGAGGATGGCCCTATCACATTAAGTCTCCAAGCAAAGACCACTCCTTAGCATTGCTCTAGAAGGATTCCTATTCAGATATGAATTGAACTGATATTTTCGTAGGTCCCTTCTAGCTGTGAGATTCTGTGTGGTTCTATAAATTTAGTCAACAGAGTATAACAAAAGAGCAAGGAGAGGTAGTAGTTCTAATTTGCATCAAGCTTATATAGTCTCCAGTATACTTCTGATTTTGGATTTCTTTTAATTATTTTATTGATTTTCTAAATTGGTAGCACAGCAGATAGAGTACCAGGTCTGGAGTCAGGAAGATTCAACTTCTTGAGTTCACATCTGACCTCAGATACTTACTAGCTGTGTGACCCTGGCTAAGTCATTTAACTCTGCCTCAATTTCCTTATCAGTAAAATGAGCTGGAGAAGGAAATGGCAAACCACTCCAACATTTCTGTCAAGAAAACACCCAAAAGAGATAAGAAAGAGTCAGACAAATTTGAAAAACAACTAAAAAACAACATATGTGGGAAAGTCATTGCTGCTCTTGAAATAATTTCTCTCTTTGTTCTGATTTTTAATCAATTTTTTTCATTCAGAGTATTCAGAAGTGGCAGTGTGTCACAGTAAATAGAGATCCAGACTAGGAGGCAGAATGAACTGGATTCAAGTCCTACTTCTCTCTCATACATGCAGCTGTTTTATCATAGATTTGTTGTTTCAGTTCTTAGAGTTCAAGACAAGTTTCTAAGACTTACAGTTCAGCCTATGTCTCCAATTTGTCAAGGCAGTATTTCTACACAGCATTTGATGAAGTCATGTCAAATCAAAATTTATTAAATCTTTTGGGTCCTCTCCTCAGCGGATATCATTTGGTGTGTTAACTGGGTTTTTTCCCCCATGTCTCTACTGGTTTTTCTATAAGGTTTTGCTCATGATGAATTCTTTTCTATTTATTCTTATAGATAGAAGAAACCATTTTATGTTATTGATATATTCCTTGCTATTTTGAGGTTAATGGAGTAGGAATTAGGCATAGACACAACCTCTTGCTCAGCCATCTTGCTGGAACTCCCTCCACCCTGGAATCTCTTAACATTTTCTCTGAAATTACATTGAGATCTGACAGATGGAAATTCAACAATGGATGCCAGAATACTGCCTGCCAGCTGAAACTCTTAAAAAGTTTCATGCTCTGATTAGGAATTTGGCTTCTCTTTTCTGGATCCACAAAACACAATTCATTCAGTGCCTCTCAGTAGGTATCCATGATTGAGTCACTATCATTCATTTTTGAAGAACCTCTAATATATATTTCCCATTCAAGAATTACTCTACATGACAGTAGTTTCTCCACTAATTTTCATAGAAAGAGTATCAAAGTATCAAGAGCTTTAGAAGAATTTATTTTGTTCTCACTGGCTTTTGCTGGATGCTTAAAAAGATGAAAATAATGCTATATGAACCAGAAGTTTTGGTAATGGTACCTACTATCTACAGAACCCTGTACTCAACACTGAAAAAGATAAAAATTTAGATAAAATTTAACTAAACCCTCATGAAGCTTACATGCAAGTGATCTATTCTTCAAATAGAATAAAATGAGTCACTTACTCCTCTGCCTATTATTTACCCATGGTCAGTCTCTGCCAAAACATGGAATAGTTTAACTTCTTAAGTTGCTGAGTAGGTCCACCAAATAAGCAATCATGAGATGGAACCTGTTACCATATGTCTAATCAGAAGGCAGCTTTGGTCAGGAAGGAGAAACCTGAAAGGAGATACTGAGAAAGTCAAGACAGAAAAAAATTGATCCCAAAGTGGCAGATATTATAACATACATGCCACTAAATCCCAGGAGCATGTGAAAGAAAATAAAAAATGTCATGCATCCAATATATATTTCTCATGCAATCTCATGCAGTCACAACCTCCACGAGCCTCGGTTTCCTTGTCTACAAAGGAACTGGATTCGATGGGCTCTTGAGTCCCTCCCAAGCCTAAATCTGTGAGCTATAAGGCTATGAACATTGTTAAGTCAGCATTAATCAAAACTTCCCCCTCCCCAGTATATGACAAAATTAAAAGTCTAAACAGCTTCCCAAGTCTAAAACAACATAAGTAAAGGAGGGAAATAAAACTTATTAACATGACTAAATAAAAGCTACAATGGGTTACTTCCAGAATTATTGGATTTTCCATTGTTAGAGGTCTTCAAACAGAGATTAGAGGACCACTTATCAGGGATGATGGCAAACAGAGAATCCTTGTTTTAAGGACATGTTGAATTGACTCATCCTTGGGGTCCCTTCAAATCCAAACATATTTTGATAATTAAATAAGACATTATTTATTGCTGTGTTTTGAACCTAAGAGATAACCTTTCTCTACCTTTTTATGTGAAAAAGCTAATTGCTAACTGAAATGATGAGGGGATTATTGTATTAGATGCATGTTTTAATTAGTTCATTGCCAGCCATGCAATATTCCCAGGATCCAATTACCCCAGTGCTTTTTGCAAAGAAGAGATCAGAGCTGGACTTGCCTGGTTTATTACTCTTCTGAGTGAAGAGCTGTACAAATAACTTCTCTGCCCCAATTAGAGGCTACTGACTCATGTGACTCTGGGATTTTCCCAAACTCCTCACCCCCAAGCACTTAGACTCTTACCAGAAATCAATGTGCAATCCAAAGCATCTTTACCACTTGTGTTCAGTGGTCACTGAATGAGGGAATGGATTGTATACAGTGCTTTTCAGCAGCTGTCAGAGTCATAAGCAGGATGGAACAAACCAGGCCAAGTTTAAAGGGTGTTCATGACGCTTATAGTCTTTCAACAGCTTAGAAATATAAGAAGTTAGCAGCTTTTTAATGAGAATAATTAGATAAAATAGAAAGGTATCAGATGGTGGGTAAATGAGCTCTTACCATATGTCAGCCTTCTCCCCCAATCTCTCTCCAATTCCAGCACACCCTTCAGAGCTAGCAATGGTCAGGAATCAGTGCATTAGAAGCTATCTCATCTCTGTGATCCAAAGCCCACCTCCTTGCCATCATCCCTTGCCCAGGGGGATCTTCCTGCTACTCATTTCAGATCTAGCTTTTCTGGGACTTGCCTAGACACAAGCACCAAAATGTAAAGTCCATTTTTCTAGAAAACAATGAGTAAGTTCAAGAGATGAAAATGGTCATGATGATTTTATGTCTATAGTAAACCCCACTCCAATATCACATTGCCATAGCCTCTTTCATACTAGCCACCCAAAGGAATTTTCCAAGAGTGGCTCAGTAATCCATAAATCACCCTGGTGAGTTAAGTAATCCTTAATGGAGTCTGAAAAACTTGTACTCAAAGAGAGATGGTATGACTTCTCAGCCTCAGTTTCCTCATCTAAAAAATGGGTTATTAATAACTATAATACCTGCCTCATAGGGCTTTTCTGAAGAACATATGAGATAATATGTTAACAAGCATTTTGCTTTTTAAACTTTGTAACACTATATAAAAATCAGTTACTACTTTTAATTGTACTACCAGATGAACAGATACATCTGTTCCCTGTGGCTCCTATTAAAAGGGAGAACTTTATTCCAAGTATATCTTTTTTTTTTTTATCTGCTATAATTTTAGGGCAAATTATTTTTTTCTTTTTTATAAGCACATATATCAGTTGAATAATAGCTGAGTATTTCAGGAAACAGAGGCTTAGATAGACTAACCCATGGTCACACAACTAGGAACTGTCAGAAGTAGAATCAGAATAAAGAACTTCCTGACTTAAAGTCCAGGACTTTATCCACCATATCACAGGGCCTCTCTGGGAAAGTATTCAGTCATTACCTGACTCCCCTCCCTCAGTATTAGGATAGCAATAGTATTCTGGGTTATGAGACTCAATATAACTTCAGTCTTGAATCTATATAAATAGATGGGAGGGAAAAATATAGATGTGAGGGAAGAGTAAGGGATAGGGGAAAGAAACACAGAGAAACCCATGTTTCCCTTTGGTAAGTGAATAGGGAGGGATAAAACTGGGGATGGTCACTTTGGGGCCCAAGCTGGAAAGAAGATAAAGTCAAAGAACCCTTGGCCTCTAGGCCAAGATTAACTGCCCTGGAACTGTAGATGGGTGAGGGAGGGTGCATCTGGCCCCCCAGCCATAGTACAAATAAATGGGTTTACTTTATTCTGATTTTCTAATCCACAATCATAAATATTCCCTGTAATTTTGGGAAGGGGAAGTAAGGAGAAGGAGTAATACTGAGCAGCATGAGCTGTTGTTTTCTCAGTGCTTAATGTAGGAAGGAAAGCACCCACCCCTGACATATTCTCAGCTTGCACTACTTAATAAACCATAATAAAATATTTTGCAAATATACAGTGTTCCATGAATACATCATAATCTATTGGCAATACTAAAAGCATCCAGAATTCCAAATGAGTAGCAGAAGAACCTAACCTATAAATTGTTTAAAGGGAAGATAAGCATGGCACTTTTGAAAACAGAAAGGTAGTACTTTAGTCTTTACTTTATTATTCAAAAAGCGCTCTTATTTCAGGTCAGAGTGAATGCCATGCCATTAAAAGAAATCATAAATGCAGAAGGAGACAAGTGGTGTTATAAGCTTCTAAGAAACTGTTAGATTATAAACTCCTAAAAGTTCGGGATTTCTTAGAATTTTGTCTTTGTGCCCCTATCCCTCTAGTACCCAGGAGGCAATATTGTCTAACAGAAAGAACTCTGGCTTAGAATCTGAAAGTTGGGTTCACATCCTGATTAGACCACTTAATTAACTGTGTGACCTTAGAAAAGTTACTCCACCCCTAGGGACCTCAAAGATATTTGTTATTGAAATGAAACAACCCTATGACACTTCCAGGACTTCAACTGGAAGAACAGTTTAGCCTAAAATTTTTTCTGGCTTCCTCAGGATGGTTTCTATGCATCCCTTCACAGAATTTGGGTTTGAGTTTCTCTGCAAATTCACAAGTGAGAAAAATGTTAAATTTCAAGGAAAGGTTAGTGAATATAAAAGCATACAATTGTTGGGGGCATTTTCCTTCATCTGAGTTCACAGACCCATGAAATCTATCTACAGCTAGGGGGTTCATTAAGATCCTCTGTTTTAAAAGGAAAACACCTAAACCCTTCAAAAAAAAAAAAATGCATGTGATAGGCTATTTCTCCAACTGATCTGAACTTCTAATGAAGTTTTTCTATATATCAAAATGCTCTTGTACTAGTTAATCACTGTTAATATATTAAAAATCTAATCAGAGAAAGCACTTGCAGAAATTTTAGTTCACATAACCATCCATGGAATTTTATATATCTTTTAGAGAAAATCAACATGTACCCTGAAGTTTTAAAATTAAACTTTCCTTTTAACCTTGTTATTAATTTAATATTGACAAATGTTTCAATTTTTATGGCTTTGTTGTTTATTTAACCTAGATAAGAAACTATAGCATCCTCCCAGGGATTAATCCTTGATCACCAATGATTTCTTTTATCTTTATGAAATGAAATACATTTCCTACCTTTACCATCTGGATAATACTAACCACTTTGCCCAATAATATTCCATGATCTCTTGCTCTTAATTATATTCCAGCCCAGTTTTACAAAGAAGAATCTTCCATCCAAGTCAAAGTAATTCTATTTCTTCATGTGTTTCATGTGGATGAGACCAATCCTAGACCAATTCACACGGTGCTTAAGAGCCATCCATCTATTCTCTACAAAATCTCTTATGTTCTTAAACTATTTTCACAAAACTCATTCCATTTACTCAATTTAATAGAAATCAAGTCTTCATCTGAGGATACTACATCCCTGATAACCCTACTCACTAAAATCTACCCCTTGTACTACTCTCCATCATAATCCCATGACTAGAACTTGAAGGAAGAATTGGTATATTTCTAGCTTTTACTATCACTTTCAGATGCTCTACCTTTTAATCTTTGATCCTTTTAGGTCCATGTGATATATTTATATCACTCTCTCACCATTGTTGATTCTAGTATGACTTCTCTTCTCAGTTCTTATTCTTCTTGGTCTGTCTTCAGCATCTGACATTCTCAACCTTCAAGATGCTGAAAATGAAATTTTCACCTCTGACCACTATTTCCTATCTTTCCACCTTTCCCATGCTCTTTTTTTTTATCTCATTCATCCTTAATGCCTGAAATATTATCTCTGCTGTACTCCTCACTGACTTTAAAGATCAACTCAAATAATATCTCTTCCATAAACCTTTCCTTCATTACCCATTGCTGATCCTGAGACTTCAGTAGAAATTTGTTTGCATTTCTCTATAAGAAGAAGGAGGACTTGCTTCTTTGTTACCCCAGAAATTTGATCTATTTACAGAAAGTAAGGGACAGATACAAGAGAGAAGCTGATATTAATGTGCTAGGGAAGTACAAAGTCATCTACCTTTCTCATCCCTTTCTAAAGCATTATTGAATTAGAAGGAAAGATGACCATTAGTTAGGAAAGAAATTGGTCACACCTCTGGTGATCCTTTAAAGAGAAGTCCATCAGTCCTGGAAATAAATGAACAGTTTAAGAGTCTGAGGCATTCCAGACATGGAGCAGCTTTGTGGAGTGTGACCCTTATGTCAAGACCAGAGCAGTCAGTGGGAAATATTCAGAGATGTACTAGTAAATGTTTAATAACCAGTTTTCTGGGGTGGAAATATATATACATGATTCATGTTTAAGTTTAATCTGTATTAACATTTTCTCCATCACTTTTTAAAATCTATTCAATGAAAAAAAAAAAAAAAAAAAGAATAAACCAAGCCTGACTCTGTGGCATTTGCTTATTTCCAAGTATTAATACTTATAAGGAAAACTTAACAGTTGACTCTCGCAAGCCAGTAAGTATTAGTTGTCTCCAGCTTATCCCTGAACTGCATTTAAACAGTCAGAAAATAAAGATACACACTCTTCAGGTGTTGATATAGAAAGATAGTATTCCAGGCAAGAAGGAGTTTCAAGGAGCAAAACTATTAGCAGCTGAGAAGAGCCAGGGGCACAGGCAGACACCTAGCAAAGACACTTTGCCAAGGGGAAGGGAAGTATCTGGATGACACCATAGGAAGAAAAAGAACATTCACTGAGGCTTGACTGGCTTTGGCCACATGCTGTGTGCCTCACTACCAGTATGCACGTGTTCTTCCCATTAATAAGTTGTGTATTTGTGGGAAAATACACCTGGTAGTTCAAATAAAAATTGGGCCACTTAAATCATAAATAAGTCCCTGAAGACCACATATTGATTTAACTAAGTACATATTAATATTATATATGTTCTATTGTATTTTTGCTTATTTTGTTAAATAATTTCCAATTATATTTTAATTTGGTTCTGGCTATCCTCCCACCGACAATGTTTGTCACCTCTATGACAATTATTCTTAGTTATGAGGCTCTCCTAGTCATTCTAGCACCCTAGCATTTTTTACTTTGAATTAATTGTGTCTGGTGGATGACTAGGAAAATAAACTCCCCATTGTGAGCTCATTAGCTGCAGTTTTAAGAGTCAGGACCCACAGAGGGCCATTGGACTCTATAAGATTATTCAATCCCTCACCTAGGGACCCCAACTTGTGAGTCTGCATACAAGGTTCTCAAAGGAAGGCCTGAGATAATAAACTACAAATATCTCTAATACTATAACCCTATGAACATTCCTGCACAAGAAGAGGCCAACATCTAATCTAAACCTTGTTTTCTCCACTTCAAAAACCTAACTCTGCAAACCGTAGAAGTTTAATAAATATTTGTGGAATTAAATCAGCTCAAAGATCTTTATGATTTAAAATGCATAATACCTAAGTTTCAGGTTAATACATACTTGATAAAAAAATTATGTTGTATGTTTAGAAGAATTGTACATGTTTAACTTTTATTGGATTGCTTGTTGTCTATGGGAGGGTGAGAAAGAAGGGAGAAAAATTTGGAACACAAGGTTTTGCAAAGGTGAATACTGAAAGCTATCTATGCATGTATTTTGAAAAATAAAAAGGTATTATTATTTAAAAAAGAAAAAGAAAAATATGAAAATGTAGACATGAAAAAATAATCATAAAGTGTTCATTGGATTTTTTAAAATAAATATTTAAAATTTATATTGTCTGTTGGAAGGTCAGCACAGAACCTAGTTGGAAGAGACCTTAGAAATCATCTAAACTAATTCTTTTATTCTATAGATAAGAAAACTGAGATTCAGCAAAAGGAAGTGACTTGTTCAAGGTGATATAAATAGTAAATGATAAAAGTGGGATTGGAACTCCAGTCCTTCACTTTCAGATTCTACTACATCACAGTTTCTTTCAAAAGTAGCCCCCTAAAAAGTCAAAATACCAAGATCTTACAATGAGGCATCTCAAGCTCTCTACCCGGGGCTAGACCAGATCATAGTCTGGTTTGTGCATCAAAGTAAAACTTTGTCTAAATAATGAGAAATATCTCCTATCTTTTTTCAGAAGTACTCAAAAATATCAAATGAATTTTAAACTTTCTTCTCTATTCATAAGACACATAGTATAATATATTCAATCACTTCCCAGAAAGCGTTGAGATCCAAATAAATAATTTTGTGTCCAGAACTCTTCTTTGGCAACAAGTAGGGAATGGACATGGAGGCAGAAAATGGAGATCTGCCACCAATTGGCTACACATACATTTTACCTTCAGTTTTCTCATCTATAAAAATAAGAATGAGAAATATACTTGCCTTCTATCACACAGAACTGTTCAGAGGAAAACAGACTCTAAAGTATCAATAAATTAGTATTATTGCTGTTGTTATTATTGTTATTTTCAATTCTAACAAACAATGATCTTATTGAGAAGAGTTGACCAAGCCTATTGGAGCTGAAATTGTTTCAGCCTTAAATACAGTGCACAAAAATCTAGAAGAACACATCAGATATCATCCCCATTCTCACTAAACTTCTGTCATCTCCTATCTACCATGTATTCCTACATGCTTCCTACAGCATTCTCATGTCTCTTCCACTCTTAAAAACCCCTCACTGATCTATCCATCCCCTCTAGCTATTCTTATATCTCTCGTCTCTTTCATGGCTTTACTCCTTGAGAATGCCATCTACAATGGGAATCTTCCCTTCTTTTTTCTCTCACTCTCTTCTTAAGTCTCTGGAATTCATTTTCTGATCCCATCATTCAACTGGAATGCTCTCTCCAAAGTTATCAGTACATTTAATTGATGCATTTAATGAACTTTTCCCAGTTCTCATCTTTTTTGACCTCCCTGCAGTCTATGACAATATTGATCACCCTCTTCTGAACATTCTCTTCTCTCTAGGTTTTCATGACCTTACTTACCCCTGCCTCTTCTTCTCATAGTCTGACTGCTCCTTCTTGGTCTCCTTTGTCATATCTTTATCCAGGACTCACCTGTTATTTGAAGCTCTCCCCCAAAGCCCAGTCCTGAGCCCTCTTCTTGTTTCCCTCAGGACTATCTTGCTTGGTGATCTCACCAGCTTGAATTCAATGATCATATCTCTAGGCCGATGATTCTCAGATCTCTTTATCTTCCACCAGCTTTTCTCTTGACCTCCAGTCTTGTATCTGTCTATTGGATATCTCAAACTGCAAACTCTGTAAACATCTGAAACTAACTGAATACTCCAAAACATAACTATAGTTAACAAAGAGAAGGGCCTACTGGAAACTAATATCATACATGAGCCTGTGTTTAATAGAATTGTAGTATTTGAATAATGGTTATTATCCTATCATGCATGTATTTACATGGCAAAGACTTCAAAAGACAGCTAGCATAGACTGAACATAAATCTCTTTTTTTATAGCTTTTTAATTTTCAAAACATATGCATGGATAATTTTTCAACATTAACCCTTGTAAAACCTTGTGTTCCAATTCCCTTCTCCTTCTCCCAACTCCCTCCCTTAGATGGCAAGTAATCCAACAACATAAATCTCTTCTAAAACATCCCCAGCAATGGGAACCATTTAGTCATCAAACTTCTTCTGTAAGTAAAGCAGAGCTTAACAGAACACAAGTCCCTTGAGATTGCTTAACATAGTGCCAGGCCCATACTTTGGTTTTTGCTCTGTGTGTGCCTGATGGGTTCTTAAATGGTTTCATCAATGTGAGGATCTCTCAGTGATTTAACTCCTTCAACCTCTCCTGCAACTTATTATTTTAGAGAATTCCCCAGAGCACTGAGATGGTGAGTGACTTACGCAGAGTTACAGCCAGTATGTATGTGTCAGAAGTAGGAATCAGTCCTCCCCAACTCTTAGGACAGATTTCTGTCTACTCCCTTACACTTACTTACAATCCAGCACATTTAGGGGGCATTTAATCAATGACTGTTAATTGACTATCTACTAAAGCACTTTAGAGTAGCTTTATTTGTTAGGAAGTTTCTCCTTAAATCAAGCTAAAATTTGCCTCTCTGTGACTTCTTCCCATTTGTTCTAGTTCTATCCTCTGGAGTCTGGCAAAATAATTGTAATTCTTCATCCATGTAGCAGTCTTGCAAATGCTTGAACACAACTATCATATTCCCCCCTTTAGTCTTCTTTTATTAAAACTAAATAGCTCCATTTCCTCAAGTGATCTTCCTCTGACATGCTCTCCAGTACTCTCACTGTCCAGGCCTCCCTCCTGTGGAAAAGCCCCATGTCAACTTCTCTGTCTTGTTCTAACTATTAAATTCACCAGCATCCCTCTTACAAATAGAGTTCTTTTCTAATGAGTTCTGAAAGATGTCCAAGATAGAGCAGAAGGCAGGGGATGTTTCATTGCTGAAGTATGCCTTCCCCTGGGAATTATATCACTCTTCAATTTAATTCCTCCTGACATTTTCCCCATTATACCGTGTGCTCTTCATTAAAACAAAACCCTCCTAGAAACTGAAAGCTTCTAATTGACTCCCCTGGATAGGTTTTAGAAACAGTTGTAATTTGTAAAATGAAAATTAATAAACACTGAAATAACATGCTTGTAGACATGCTCAATAAATGTGCATGGGAATAAAAGCTTCCATTTGATATCAGAAATGGTGTTTCTCATGAGGCTCACTTTAACCATCTCTGTGGCCAGTGCAAGACAGGGAGAGATTTCATATTTTTTGGCCATTGTCAATTTTGTTTGCTCAGGCTTAATTGTTCCCGGATATGAAGGAAGCTCTGGAGGGTAGCTCTCTGTTTGATTTTAATGACTCCCTGGGCTTGTGTTTCATTGAGAATAACATTTTTCCCAATGAGAACAGCCACCTGAGAAATTCACCTGGAAGCAAACTATAGACTAAAGTCCAGTTGATCCAGCAGAATTACGTTTATGTGAGGTGAATGAATTGTTCAATAAGACCAAAGCTGTAAGCTAAGAGAGGCCAGAGAAGGAAAGTCCTAGTCAGAAAGGAAATTATTTCACTGCAAAGCAATTGCTGCCCTGCCACAGACAAAGCCGTTTCTGTGTATGAGAAAGGAACAAATGAAAAGACCTCTCCTTTCCTGGGAATCCACAAGGAGAGATGCAATGATTTAGCTAATGAAAAAAAAAAAATTAACCAGGAAGGGGTGGCCAGAATCTGATCCTTAAACTCTTGTCTACTTGGTCCTGGAGATACCCTTTAGGATAGCTGGATAGCTCAGTGGACAGAACATTGATCTTAGAATCAGGAAGATATCAATCCAAATCTAGCCTGGGATACTTACAAGCTGTGTAATCCTAAACAAGTCAATTAATCCTCTTTGCTTCGGTTTTCCCATCAATAAAATAAGCTGTAAAATAAAATAAAATCACAATTGACTGAAAGAAATGACAGCAGTATCCCTCAGTGGATGCATGTTTGGAATCATTTGCTGGCTTCTACTACATCAAGCCCTCTTTCCCAAATAGTTATTCTTGAGATTTGAAAGCTAAGTCTAAGCTACAAAACAAATCTCTATTTTAGCATAACTTTTTGTTGTTGTTATTTCCATCTATTACACTTTTTCTGCATGCTCCCAATGAAAATGATTCCCATGAAATGAAGCAAAATCATGGCAAGGTAGTATCATGTAACTCTGGATTTGGAATCCAAAGACCTGAGTTGAAATTATGGCTCGGGAATTTAGTGATCCTGGGTGATGCATATCTCCCACGGTCTCAATTTCTTCACTCTAAAATCTTAAGGTTGAACGAGATAGCTTTTAAGGTCTCACAAAGCTATAAAAGTCTAAGATTCCTGCAGTACATGACAATAACAGCTGAGGATTTACCCACACAGGATAGCCTTCTTTCCTCTGCTCCTTCTCCACAAAGGCACAGCAACAGATCTAGTTGGAGAACTTAGAGATACTGACACAAAATATGTGGATAAGAGGAGGAAGGTAAGACTTCTCACTTCCCTCTGATCTCAAAGACAATAGGCAGTGGAAACATTACACAAAGGAACAACTTGAAAAGAATCTTCTGGGAACCAGAGAAATCAACAACAAATTTATTAAGTATGTACAATATGCAAGGTATTGTAGTAGGAGCTCAGGACAGATACAGTTAAAACTGAAAGAGTTCCTACTCTCCAGTAGTTTATATTCTACTGGAAAAAACAGATATTTGGTAGTTATTAGTCTTAGCAATGTTTCTCAGACTATTATCCCTACATATGTTCCACTCTAATTTCATCAGATTATTCTCCTTCACTTACACACATCCAGTATTTCTCTCCCTGCAACCATGCTTTTGCATTCAGTTTTCCACACATTTAAAATATCCTCCTGTCCTTCTCTACCTTTTGAAATCCTATCTGTCTCAAGATCAGTTCAAATGCTTCCTTTTTAGGAAATCATCCCTGACCTATTCAGTCATAAATTTTTCCCCTTAGATATTGCATAACATTCTGTACCTCTCTTGTGATCCTATCATATTCAAAACTTCATTATACTTATTGTAGAGTCATTGTCTAATTATTATTTATATGTGTGTATCACCACCACCCCCAAATGCTTGATTATAAGCTCCATACAGCAGAGACAATCTTAATAATCTTTGTGTCTCCCCCCAATATCTAAAGGAGTGCTTTCTGTATAGTAGGTCCTTAGTAAGTGGTGAATAAATGAATCGGTGAATATATAAGTGACCACTGATATTACCTTCGGTCCTAGATTTTTTTTGAGCTGAAACTTAGTATGGTATTAGCACTATTGGACTGTTTCATTAACATTCATCAAGGATAATGAGGATAATGCTGATACCAGATGATGAGTAAAGCTGAATAGATATGCATCTTTCTTAGGTTACTACAATTCATTTTGAAATCACCACACTTTGGTTATGATCTAAGAGAGAAGATATATAGGTAAATAATGGGACCCCCTTATAGAAGATTGGCTTACAAAGATCTAGTATAGAGTCTATATAGAAGGGAATATCCTAAAGATGGTAAGATATTTCAAAAGCTATTATTTGTATATAATATTAATAATAATGTGCTTTTTGCATAAAGTGCTGGAATATTGAGATTCATAGTCATTCAAAAAAGTTTGGTCTAACTAGAGACACAAGGAGAATTAAGTGGACAAACAACTGGCTAAGTTGTGATTATAGTTAAATTAATGACTTACAGAAAAAATGCCTCCTTAGGGGCAACTAGGTGACATAATTAGTAGAACACTGGGTCCAAAGTCAGGAACTCATCTTTCTGACTTCAATTTTGGTCTCAAACACTTACTAGGTGGGTGACTCTGGGCAAGTTTATTTAACCCTATTTGTCTCAGTTCGTCATCTGTAAAATGAGCCCAAGAAGGAAATAGCCAACCACTACAATAATTTTACCAAAAAACACAAAATGAAGCCACAAAGAGTTGGAAATCACTGAAATGACTGAACCACAAAGTTTCCTTAGAACCCCCTCTAACTGCAAGCTGAGTCAACATTTCAGGTGAGTACAGGGAAGCCGTTTCTAGGCATTTGTAATAAAGGATGGGACCCTTTCTCACCAACTTCAGAGCATTTACAGATATCTTTCCATTGCTTCCTGCTGGCCTGGATAACTTCAGAGGCTTCTCCTGTATGACAAAGAAAAGTATTTAAATTGAACCACATGTCAGTGGATATACTAGGGACCATCTCTCCCCTCAGGTCTTTTTCCACAAGCTTTGAATTGCAAAGACAATCCTTCCTTCCAGTAGTTCAAAATGTCAAGTAGAGGGTGTACTTCCCCCTTTTTCAGCCATTAGGACCGGAGCTCATGACCTTTTATGTCTGGGATGAGGTTATCTCTTCTTGTAGGTATCTTCTTCTTCCCTTTGGTATTGGACCTTGGATTGATATTGGATTTACAAAAGAAGCTGCCATCTTTCTTATTGGAGGGATGCAAGCTGTAGGGTAGTGCTTCTGGAACAGTTATGGCCACTAGAGCAACAAAGAGATTGGTCAAAAAGAATTCAGTTACCAGCAGAAAGAGAGACGACCATAGAGAAAAAGCCTATTTGGAGTTGACTAGCTTGTATATTCTGAAGTGAATGTAAACTGGTTAATTAGCAAACCTTGAAGAAAAATTATAATCAAATATCCCAACCTATGGGCCTATGGTAAGTCTCTCAATTGATTGTACTTAGCAGTATTAAGTTACTGATTTTTTTTTTGTGTGTGTGCATTGGTAAATATTTAACAACTGATTCTCAAAAAAGAAAAAAAGAAAAAAGAAAAAAAATATACACAACCAAAACACTTTTAAATTTAATCTGATTAATCTGGGGGCCTGGGTTCCCGGGGCCCCAGTCTGCCAATCTAAATGCTTCACATCTAAATAACAATGAACCACAAGTCGTATCAATCTTCATTTTATCTCACAGTAAAG
Organism: Sarcophilus harrisii; assembly: GCF_902635505.1. NCBI lineage: Eukaryota > Metazoa > Chordata > Mammalia > Dasyuromorphia > Dasyuridae > Sarcophilus > Sarcophilus harrisii. The sequence continues at coordinate 99,216,734 of NC_045426.1, forward strand.
TAGAAGATAAAAGATATTTAAATGTAATTTAAAAGAAAATGAGAAATAAATTTATAATTTTTAGATGGCTAACAATTTGTTTTCCTTGATTCCAGTGCAATATGAGGCTAAATATTTGTTTATAAAAAAGAAAATCTTGTCTAGTCTTCTTTTAAGCTTTTTTCTCCATCCATTAGAAGGAAGGAAACACTTTGTCTCTGATCTCTGGGGTCTTAAATCTTGTTGTTTTTGTTCTTATGAATATGACATAACTGAGCTATCACTCAAGAAATGACAACAAAGAAAAGTAGTGGCCTGTGACACAGCAAAGAAAGACTTTATTTAAATGAGATCTTGTAGATCAGGTGATATCATGGTATAATGGAAAGAGTAAAGAGTTTAGAGGAACTGGGATGAAAGTCAGTTCCTGCTTATGTGTCTTTAGGAAGGTATCCTTTAACTTCTCTAGGTCTCAGTTTCTTCACATATAATTAGAAGGTTGGAGTAGATGGTCTAAGGTCCCTTCCAGCTGAAATCTATGGTACTGTTTAGAAGCAACATCTTGAAATAATCTATGAAGAAAATAAGAAACTGGCATAGATTCCAGCAGACCAGTGCAATATGTCCTTTCTCTCAGATGACACCCAGCAAAAAGCCAAAATAATTTCTGCATATTGTTTTTAGCCATGGAATAAAAAGTAGGAGAAGAATTTAGGAATCATTGAATCTAACCACTTCATTTTAGAGATCATGACCTGGAGGTCAAATAAATAACTGACCCCAAGCTTAAGCAATTCATAAATTCTAGCAATGGAACCCAGGGCCTCTCTCAATTATTTTAAACCTCAAAGGAAACCCTAAGAAGTACAGAAGATAAATAATAAATCCTAGGTGGAATGAATAACTCAAACAATCCTATGATAGCTTCATATTCCAGGATGCCACTCTCTGAAATCATGACGGAGCAGAATGAAATGGGCATCCTTCAAAAATAAACCATCCAGAAGAAAACTTTGCAATTCTTCTAGAACATTTAACCTATAGAAGATTGACCTTTTGATCTTCATGAAAGAGGTTTCCTTCTAAAATGGAAGTTAAGCCACATACCAAGGATCACAAACTGTTAAATGCCCCATGATAATATTGGAGTGGACAAGACCTATTACTCTGAAAGCACTGACTTTCAAGAAGCATCCCTGGCAATATTTAAAAAAAAAAAAAAAAAAAAACACAACTAAAAGGCAACTGAGGAAAAATGTCTATTTTTAAAGGGGGCTAATGATGCTCACTATCAACACAGAATTTTCCTTAAAGGTTGTTATTCTGCTAATTACCAAAAGCAACTTGTACACGAATAACAACCACATAATAGCACCCTTGGTTATTAGGATATAATGGGTGCCTCAATGACAGCTATGATGAATGCTTTTTTTTTAGCAGTAATGTCTAGATGAGTTTAAAAACTAGAAAGTGCAGCTTAATGGCAAAACACTTGAAAATGGATTGATGAATATCTCTACCTATTAATGTTCAGTAAAGCCCTTAAATAATTCCTGAAATTGAACTGATTTGGTTTCTAAGAGCAAAATTTCTTTTTCTGATTTGGAGGAGCTGATGATAACTTAGTGATATTAATAAAAATCATTTAACCTCTATGAGCTTCAGTTTCCTCATCTATAAAATGAAAAACATGAATTAGATAATAATAGCTACCATTTATATAGCATTTGAAAACTGACAAAGCACTGTATGAATATCATTTTATTTTAGCCAAACAATAATCTGGGGAGGAAAATACTGTGTAAATTATCCTCAATACAGATGAGGAAACCAAGGCTGACAAGTTAAGTGACTTCTTCAATTATTATTCAGTCATGTCCAACTCTTTGTGATCCCATTTAGGGTTTTCTTGGTAAAGATACTAGAATGATTTGCCATTTTCTTCTCTGAGAAATTAAGGCAAAGTTAAGTGATTTACTCACAGTCACACAGCTAGTAAGTGGCTGAGAACAGATATGAACTCATGAAGTTGAGTCTTCCTGACTCCAGGCCAAGCCCTCTATCCACTGAGCCTACCTACCTAAATGACTGACCCAGAGTCATACAGCTAGTAAGTATCTAAGATCATATTTGAACTCAGGACCTATGTTATACAGGTCTAGGGCTTTAGTTACTGCACCACTCTCTGCCTCTAAGATCTCTTCTAGTTCTAATTCTATGATCCTATGACTTGTTACCCTTGAGTCAGGCTGTTTTTGTCTTGGGAATACCATTTTTCTCCTGCCTGTTCCCTCTGTTGTGGCCCTTCCCCCTTCCCCTGCATTTATCCCTTTTCAGAAAACTTTCATGCCTGGAGTTTTCTATTCCTGGTACTTTCCATTTCTGATGCAACTTTATTAATTGGTGCCTTCCTACTTATGACCTCAGAACTAAAAAGTCAATCAGCCAAGCCTGAAAAAGATTACTCCTCATTCTTCTTTCTGAATATCCTTGTTATCAGTTAAATATCATTTATTAAGTGCCTACCATAGGTCAGGAACTATGCTAAATACTGTGTATACACAGAAAGGCAAAAACAACAACAACAACAACAAAATCATCCCTATTTTCAAGGTGGAATGAAACACAAAAGTTGCACGATTTCTTGATGAATTCTCAAGTTATGGAGACACGTAGGCAAGAAAAGGAATCATTAGCCATCTAGTCCAATTTCCTCATCTTATAGATTAGGAAATTAAGTCACAGAAAGATTACATAACTTGCCCAGGAAGTGTCAGAGGCAAGATTTGAACTTGTCTTTTGCTTCCACTTCTAGTCCCCTACCCAGGCTGAGGACAAAGAGAGGCACCTGCTAGTAGGCAGAACATCACTTGAAGAAGCTTATTTGTCATCTTCAGTTAATCATATGGCAGGTATGTCCCCAGCATCCCTACAGATGCTAAAGAATGCACATAGGCTATCGGCCAATTCACCACAAGGGACTCAGTGTAGAAAACTAAAGTCCTGCTCAGGTGTGATGCAGAAGTAGGATGGAACAAGTCAGAGAAATAGGTGAGGCTAATTGACACGGCCAGTTAGCAGACTCTGGCATGCTGGGACCAGTTGTTTTGTTTTGTTTTGTTTTTTTCCCAGTCAACCTACTTAGGAATGTGGCTCAAAGCAGGTGGTCAACCTGTCTAACAACCATCACAAGATGTCCACACAGAACTAGGAGGAGTGATGACAGACTGGCATAATCTAAGTACCTCTCAGCACCATGGATTAATCCTATCCCTTGTCTGAAGAGTATCTCTTCTCTGTCAAGACCCAGATTCTTTTCTAAGGGCTGAGTCATAAATGTAGACAAAACTTTATGGAGATCTGCTTGTTTCATTGTCTCTCCTAGTTCAGTGGCCTGGATATATCCTGGTCTTTTCTTTCCATTCCCCTCTTCATACCCCCAGATATGTCTAATTAGATCTTCTGCCTTCCTTTGTGGGAATTAAAATAAGTTGAATAAAAACCTATTGCTTTGGGGAGCTAATCTGTCTCCTCCATGGAATCTTTTAGTACCAAAAACCAGCTGCTAGCATGGATTGAGAGAAAATCCTCTCTCAAGTTTTAATAGCTCTTTCTCAAATCAAACCCTTTTTTCTCTACCTTTTTTTTTTTTTTTAAATCACTTCTGAGGAATATGGGGATTGGGTTTCTAGAAGGTAATATTTCACAAATCTCTACAAAAGTCTTCCTCCAGTGCCTCATAGTGGTATGCAAGCAACATCCTGGATTTTCCGAGGCTGTGCCACCAAAGTGCTTCAAGTATAGGCCTGACACTGGCCCATCATCAGAGGCCCAACTTAGCTAAATCCAGAGGTTCAACAGAGGCTGGTCCTCCAGTGATGATTTTTTTTAGCTGCAGAAACTCATGAAGACTTTGTATTAAGATGCAGGGGAATAGTGAGTTGTAACCAAGAGAAAGAATAGCCATATCCATAAAATTGCACATCCTTTAGGTAATGCAATGTTACAAAACAAAACAAAACATTGGATCAGGAGGTGCAAGACCTAGCTACTAATCATGGCTCTGCAACTTGCTCAGTAGGTCACAGTGGACCTCTTGGAACCTTAGTTTCTTCATCTGTAAAATAACTAGATGACCTGTTTTCTAGATCTATATCTTGGATTTCAAGTTCACAAGATCATAGTTCTAGGGGTCTGTGGAATCTCAGAGCCTGGCTAGTCCAGCTAAGTCATTTGCTACCTGGAGAAATTGAGGCCCGAATAACAAAATGAGTTGCCCAAAGTCACAAAAGTGGTAACTATGAGAGGAGAGATTTGAACACAGGTTCTCTGATTCCAGAATTATTATTCCTCCTATATACTCCTTCTGCAGGAATAATTTGCACAAATCATCCAATTTTTTAGTTGCCTTTTTTTTTTCCCCAAGTAAGGAATATCTTAAGGAAGCCTTTCTTTTTTCAACAGGAAAGGGAAATCTTGCCAAAAGTAATCACACCAGAAGTTTTCAACCCAGTTTTGGGGTTGTTTTTATCCAATGCTGCCCTTTGACATGGCAAAACCTTAACTCTGACTCAGATCTGACTTAAGTGCTATTGTTATCCTCATTTTATGAAGGATGGGTCTGAAGCTGAGAAAGATTAAGTGACTGGCCCAGTTGTCACCCAGAGAGTAGACTTTAGTGTATTTATCTATAAGATGAGAAGATTCGGCTAAATAATCTCCAAGGTCCCTTCCACCTTAAACAGTTTGTGTGTGAATCTCTTCTTCTTCTAGTATGAACTTTTATTTTGGGACTCTGATAGTTCTGCTATGGTAGTTGTTCATATTTCATTTTTGAAGAGAACCAGTAACATCTTCCATAATGTCTTGACTTGTACATGAATTGGATTTATGTGAAATAGAATTCCACAGTCTTCTCTCTTCCAGAATCAATGAAGTCCAGTGGTAATATTAAGATGACCGGCAATGGCCCAGAATAAAGTGGATGCCCTTAGCATCTTCAATGTCTGACCAAATTCTAGTTCCACAGTATCTGCTTCAGCTACCTTCAAGGCTGTTGAAACAAATTGTTCTCATTTACCCATTCTGAACAAGAGAGTTTTCACATGCTTGGGGTGATACCCTAACTCATCGACAGGTTTGAGGTCTGTTCGTTTCCCTTGACCTGATTTAGCTGTTTATCAAGGTTGTTATTATTTATCCTTCATTCTTGAAAAGATCCATGACATCAGGGTGGGGATGCTATGACATACAAATGAATTGGATTTGAATGAAGAACTGTGCAAGGTCACCTGCCTCAGTTTCTCGTCCAGAGCTGTCTAGGTCCAATGGCCAGATATAGAGCAAGATGGTTGGAGATGGTCCTGGATACAGCGGGAGATCTTGGTCTTTTTAAGCTGAGGTCTTCAACAGGTCAGTTCTATTAGCGTGTGACCATTGCACATGCTGTAGCTTCTTGGAGCCTTGGATAAGAGTTGAGTACCAGGTAGGCATGAAAGATGGATGAGCAGCCCTGAAAAGAGCTCAGAAAGCTCTTACATCAGAAATATATCTCAGGACTTTATTTAGGTTTTAGAAAATATTTTTGATCCTATATCAATAACTTTCTAATAATTCTATTTTGAATTGAATTCTAGAGATAGGAATACTTGTTTGGGTTTTTTTGTTTTCTTCCCTACTCCTTCGATTTGGGTGTTTACATATGTTAGAGAATACATGTGTTGACATGATTAAAGCTGAAACTGGTTTTCTAGACCATAGCAACCTTTTCTGCTTATTAAATTTTTTTTTTCCCTGAATATAGGTGTTTAGACATCAGCCTGAGGAACAAATGCCAGTGCTACATTGGGAGTTTGGGAGTTGTGGGAGTTTCTCAGTCAGTGCTAGCTGCCTAGAGTCAATGAGTCAAAAAGCAGTTAAGTGCTTATTATATGCCAGGCACTGTGCTAAATGGTAAGGATAGGAAGAAAGACAATAGCACTATCCTCTCTTCAAGGATAATTCTAATATTGCATGCAAACAACTATGTATAGCTACAATTATACTTCTCCAGGGAAAAGTGACCACCGGCTTGAGGATGACCTAAGGCCATGTCCTGGGTTGCATCAATATATGGATGTTGAATGAATTGTTTGTTCAGCGCAAAGCAGAGATGACTCCCTGCTCAGCCACAAAGTGTGACATGTTTTGATGTTTAAAGTATTAGTCTCAGGGGGATATAAATAGAAGTTGTAGACTACTATTTCCTGTTTTAAGTATTTATCTATGAAATTATGATTCTTTCTTGCTTTAGGCATTTTATAATAAAGAAAATAAATTACTGTCCTGTACCTGAGAGGAAAGAGGGAAAAAACATGCTATGATTTTATGGATTCCCTTTTATCCTTGGCATAAAAATTAATTGCTACTGGATATCTGGGGGACACATCAATTTGGTGCTGGATCTTCTATAAATTTAAATCTAAGGTATGTATCAGTGGGAAAAATAAATTTTGGGGTTGGGAAAATATAAATAATCCTGACAAATAAAAGGAAAAATCTTTTGAGAGAAAAGAGGGAGCTTTATTCTAAACTTAAGGACAGAATGCCTACAAAAGGCATTCATTGGATTGTAACCTTTCTTTTTATTTAATTTTGTGTAAAAATAATTTTCAACGAAGTTGTACTGTAGTGGAAGCTTTCAGCAGAATTTCAGATTTGATCTTTTATATCAATCTGAGCATAATATGGGGTTTTGTGTGCAAAAGTTTAAACTCATAACTTAGGCTCATAGAAACTGGACAAAAATTTGAAGGTTATTGTATACTTCATTTTGAGGTTAACAAAACTAGAGAGTTAAAGATGTTAAATGACAAGAAAAAAGGAAGGAAGAGAGGGAGGGAGGAAGAAAGTAAGGAAGGAATGAAAGAATGAAGAAAGGAAGAGAGAAAGGGAGAGAAGGAAAGAGGGAGGAAGGGACGGAGGGAGGGAGGAAGGGAGGAAGGGTAAAGAAAGGAGAGAGAAGAAAGAAGAGAGAGAAGGAGAGAGAAGAAGAAAAAAGAGGAGGAAGAAGAGGAGGAAGGAAGGAAGGAAAAAGAAAGAAGGGCAGGGGGAAAGAATTAAAGAAAGAAAAGAGGGAAGGAGGAAAGAAAAAGACAGAGAGAATACTGTGAAAACTCAAAAACTATAGCTCCAAACTTAAGGTAGAGCAGAATAGTGGGTAGAGATGACCTAGTTCCCCACTTTTTTTTGGAAGAAGGTTTTTATTTCATTCTCTTTCAATCAACTGTTCTACCCAACTTCTAAGACCCCCTTTACCATCTCTTCTTTACTGTTTTCCTTCTCTGTTTCCTTCCTTCTCACCTTGATCTTTCTTTCTGCCTCTCTCTTCTGCCCATCTTCTATTCCACTCACTCTAGGGTGAGGTAAGGAAAGAGAAATGGTTAGGGTGGGGCAGTAAAGGAAAAGAGAAGAGAGGAAGAGAATCAGTTCCCTTTTTATCTTTAGCCGAAACCCTACTGCTTATAATTTTCTCCAGATTAATGCTGACCTTGACTTCCCTTGGTGCTTACAGCCTACAGAACTGTGTGCAGTGCTGGGGATGATATTTTAAGGAAGACATTCATAAACTGAAGGACATCCAAAGGAGGGTGTTCAAGAAAGTGAGAGGAAAGCATGTCAAAGGAACTAGGCTTGTCAAAAAATTAAGGCGAGGATTTGATATGAACTTTATCAGCATCCTATGCCCATATTTGACCGGTCTTAGAATCAGAAACTTATTCCCTATATTTATCTTAAATCTCTCTTACTTCATTCAAAACCAATTTCCTATTGTTTTCTTTTATGTGGACAACTCTAAAAAGGAAAGAATTGGTAGAGAACTTGGCTCAGTGGACACCCCTTATAGAAGATTTTTTTCTAAAAACCCCAGTTGTTCATAATATCTTTTTAAACTCGAAATTACTTTGTTTTTTTTTAATCAAGATTATCTTATCTCTATGCTAGTTATTTTCCAGAACCACTTCCACAACCCAAGTAGAATGCAATATCCTTGAGAGCAGAGACTTTTTGTTTCTTGTCTGTGTAGTCAGGCACAAAGCAGATACTTATTAAATGTTTGTTGATTGGACTGAATTGAATGAAAGCTATCTTCAGATCTTTGAAGAGTTGTCATAGAAAAGAGGGAGATGACTTCCTTTGCTGCTTCGGGAGTCAAAACTAGAACCAATTTGGAAATGTGAACAGATCCAACCATTATGGAGAGCCATTTGGAACTATGCTCAAAAAGTTATCACCCTGTGCATACCCAACAGTGTTCCTACTGGGCTTATATCCCAAAGAGATACTAAAGAAGGGAAAGGGACCTATAGGTGCAAGAATGTTTGTGGCAGCCCTGTTTGTAGTGGCTAGAAACTGGAAATTGAACAGATGCCCATCAGTTGGAGAATGGCTGAGTGAATTATGGCATATGAATGTTATGGAATATTATTGTTCTATAAGAAATGACCAGCAGGATTAATGCAGAGAGGCTTGGAAAGACTTACATGAACTGATGCAAAGTGAAATGAGCAGAACCAGGAGATCATTATACACAGCAACAAGATTAGCCGACAATCAATTCTGATGGATGTGGCTCTCTTCAACAATGAGATGATTCAAACCAGTTCCATTTGTTCAGGATGAAGAGAGCCATCTACACCCAGAGAGAGGACTAAGGGAACTGAGTGTGGACCATAATAACATAGCATTCTCACTCTCTCTGTTGTTCTTTGCTTGCATTTTGTTTTCTTTTGCAGGTTTTTTTTCCTTCCTTCTTGATCTGATTTTTCTTGTGCAGCAAGATAATTGTATGAATATATATATATATATATATATATATTGGATTTAACATATTTAACATGTATTGGACTACCTGTCATCTAAGGAATGGGGTGGGGTCGGGAAGGAGGGGAAAATTTGGAACAGAAAATTTTGCAAAGGTCAGTGTTGAAAAATTACCCATGGATATGTTTTGTAAATTAAAAGTTTAATAAAAAAAAAAAAGAAAGAAAAAAAAAAGAAAAAGAAGTAGACTGAATTTAATTTTTTTAAAAAAGGAAGAAAAGAAAACTAGAACCAATGGATCAGTATGACAGGAAGGCAGATTTGAGCTCACTATAATAAAAACTAATAAATACTCAAAAATAGAAGGGGCCACCTGGGTAGGCAATAAGTTCCCTATACTGCAATTGTATATAATTACCTGGACCAAGGGGCCAAAAGTCATTGAACCAAGCCAATTTTAAATCCATCCCAGGGGAACCCTGTCCCTGAGTTCAAAGATTCTCCAAGTGTAATCCTTGTTGATTCCTAAACTCTAGTTGAAGGTGGAACTGATTTCTTTTAGAAATGTTCAAGCAAAGTGTTCAAAGCAAAAATGGCCATTTTTTTTAGAGTTATTGTGAAAGGACTATTGCATTTTATAGGAAATTGCACTATAATATTTCTGTAGTCCTTTGTCTCATGCTTCAAGGGCATGGTTCAAATAGTACATGATTCAAATTCAATGTTTTGAAAATTAGTGGAAGGATGGCCTTGAATACTTGGGAAATTCAGCTGCACCAAACCATTCTTGAAAGGACAATATCCCCCCCATTAGAAGAATAGAATCACCTATAACCTCTGTTACGATCAAATATAAACTCCTCCATTAAATATTTAAAGCTCTTCACAAAATGAACTCTTTCTATCTTTCTTCCACAAACTCCACAATCCAACCACACACAATCAACTCTATTTACTGTGTGTCCCCAAACAATGGCCCATTTCCCATCTCTGTGTCTTTGCACTAGCTGTTCCTCATACCTGGAATTCTCTCCTTTCTCACCTCTGCTTCTTAGAATCCCTGGATTTCTTCAAGATAGCTCAAACATGACCTTCTAGAAGTCCCTCTCCCCTTTCCCTCTCAAGAGTTTTGCTGTTTCCAATATTCTAATCCAAAATAGACTGGTGGGGAGGGAAAGGGATTTTCATAAGTCCATCTAGTTCTTTGTACAAGAAAAAGGATGTCATCTTGCACTAACCACGGCAGGAGTACAGTTATCTGGTCATAGGAGCAAATTGTGCAACCTATGCAGCTGTGACTACAGATGGATCCTTCACTAAACATGGCCCCAAGTTTCATTTCCAGAGCCCAGAAAAAGGACATTTCCTGAAAACTACTTTCCTTAGCTTGACAGGGGGCTGACCTAAAAATGGCCCCATCTTCCTTGTCATCTGTGATTACTTGTTTGTTATTGATTCTATTGAGAAAAAAAGGAAGTTTAGGTTTTTTTTTAAACAACCAAAATTGTGCAAAAAATGGATCAGACTATCTTACATATGAGTTTCCCATGACTGAGGGGTATTCAAGCAAAGACTGGATGGCCAACTGTTAGGGAAACCATGGTACAAATTTCTGTTTAAGTAGGAATGAGATTAAATTCTCTCTAAGGTCTCTTTTAATTCAGTGATCTTACTCTATGTTTTTTTTTCTTTCTTTATAATGCATTAATAGTTGTCCTGTTTACTGAACATACATTTTATTAAACAGAGAGTAAAAGCCTCAATTTATACATCCAAAATATTTGTCATAATTAATCAATAAATAATCCATTTGTTTGTAATGCCTGTTTTTCTACTTGTGTCACTTGATTTGGATTGAATCACCTAGGAAATGTAAACTCTGTGAGAATGGGACCTAAGTTTGGATTTTACATCAGGATCCTAAGTACCTAGTCCAGTGTTTTGTATACAACAGGCATTTATTGAATTAAATTCATAATATTTTATTTTTAGGTATTTTCTTTACCTAATGACATCCAAGTGTTGTGAGAAAGGACTTCAAAATAGTTTTTAATTGAGCCTCCTACCCTGAATAGGATTCTACTAAATCATTCAAGAGAATCAGCTACCTACACCAACTTTAAGGTAAAACTACCATTAAGAATGAAGGAGAGAGAGGGGCAGCTAGTTGATGTAGTGGATAGAGCACCAGCCCTGAAATCAGTTAAAATCTGGTCTCAGACACTTAACACTTCCTAGCTGTATGACCCTGGGCAAGTCACTTAACCCCAATTGCCTCAGGAAAAAAAAAATTAAGGCGAGGATTTGATATGAACTTTATCAGCATCCTATGCCCATATTTGACCGGTCTTAGAATCAGAAACTTATTCCCTATATTTATCTTAAATCTCTCTTACTTCATTCAAAACCAATTTCCTATTGTTTTCTTTTATGTGGACAACTCTAAAAGTTAATTTTAGCATGCAATCTCAGAGGCAGACCATTGTTAAATTCTCCTGGGACTGTCTAAGAACAAAAAATAAAAATGATCATTTTGAACAAAGGAGTCATATAGACTGCCAATTAACTATAGAGTTGTCAATTAACCATAAGCCCTAAAAGTCATGATTTGAGTTGTTAATTGCAAGTTACACTATAGGATATATTAAGTTTGGAAAAGGCATTAACACTAGGAGCACCAATTAGAATCAGCATCCATTGTCTTCTCAGTGAAAAAGACACAGAAGCAACCAAAGACAGAGGTAATCGCAAAAACAAAATCAGCCTTCTTTGACTTCTAGTCAGGAATTTTCCCTTTACCTATAGACACTTAGGGTACCAAATATATCATCCTTCACCTCCAAGATTACAATGTTCAAAAGTGATGCACAAAACCAACAAGCTGAGGATCATGGTGGTAGAACTTAATCAGTTTTCCTTGACTTCCATTCAGGCCCTGCAGCCCAAGGGATTGAAACCCAAGCTCATGTAACTAAATAAAGATGCATAGCATATAGGGCCAAGGAGTTAGCTTGGTGCCCTGTACTTTCCCTGTGAGTTTTATGTTCAATTCTTGTTTCCACAAGATAACCTGGAAGCAACAAAATGTGAGAATTTATTAAGCATCTGCTATGTCTCAGACACTGTCTTGGCTGCTTGCCATAATAAACAGTCCTTGCCTTCAAAGAGCTTACATTCTGTGGAGTGGAGGAAGAAAGACATCTTATTAGGAGAAAAGTATTTAGAGGAGGTTAACCAAAATGGTGAGGTGTCATAATGAGTAATGAGAATGTTTTAGAAAGAGATTGGGGGTGGAGGAGGTAGATTCATGCTAACTGATTTCATATGTTTAAAGGAAATAGAAAAGGAATGGATCTTGTTCTGCTTGACCCTTTAAGGGCAGAATTTAGAGCAATGGAGTAGTTTGTGGAAGTCACAAAGAAGTAAATTTAGCCTCAATGGTTGGAAAAAGTTCCAGAAAATATAGATATGCAAAGGTGGTATGGACTGCTGTTAAAGATAATAAATTCCTTGTCATTTGAAGTCTTTGATCCAAGCCTGATGACCTCTTGTTGGGAATATTTTCAAGAGAATACTTGTTCAGTTATAGATTGGACTTAATGTCCATCAAGGTCCTGGCTAACACTGAGATTCTATGATTCCATGGATTTCTTTTATCAAGTCCCTGTTTTCTGATGGAATCTGGGCTTATTGCCTCAAATCACATTGAGGAAAATTCGTGGACTCAATTCTTATTAGAATAACCTTGAGAAAAAAACATTTTATTTTGTTGGAATCAAAATGCTGGCTTTTTTTCAGTCAACCAATCATTACTTCTGAAATCTTCCATCTCCATCTCTGAGGAACATTTCTGATGGTGTTTTTCTATGCACAGAACAAAGCAGGTTTGTACTTGCATGTGTATCCTACTCTGATGCCTCATGGTAACACCGAACCCATATTCTCAGTTATAACAACAGAGCTCAAGCTCTGGGAAATCCTACCCAGTTGGGAAGTCTTCAACTGCTACAGACTTGATTAAGTTCATAGAAGCTCATCACCAGGTCAGCCATGATGTAATAGATATTTTTGCACCCAAAGATTCTCACAGACAAAACACCCAGCCGCAGAAGGGTCACAATGTGCAACAATGGAAGGAGCACCCATAGTGATGGAAAATTATGCATCTTTTAAGTCAAAGCATAAGCGATTCCCGATTCCCAAGAAAACATTTCAGAGAGGATGCCTTTCCCCTTGGTGAACTAAAAGGTAAACAGGTGATATGCATGTTCACAGAAAGAAAAAAAAAACCTAGCAAAATTTAGCTATCTAGCTATTATCAGGGTGCTGAATCTCCTGTGTTTTCTGAAGCTTTCTCTACAAAATGAAATAAAACTCTTAGAAAAGAGGCACAGACAAATTAATTTAGTAACTGTTCTAAATCCTACATCATTTCTACACCATGTTAGTCATACCCAAAAGTTTAGAATTTAGCTGAAGAGACCATTACACTCAAGAGCAACATTCAGCAGGGCTTTCTCTGATTAACTCTATAAATATTATTTGTTATATTTGGGAAAACTGCATTGTAGGTGAGAACTCTTGTTCCAGTCTCCATCTGTGATGAATCCTCTGAAGTCCTTTGGTCCCCAGATCTCTAATGTTCTCAGGATTTGCTATAGGTTTGTTGAAAATGAAAAGCACTCTTAGGCCATGGCTTTCTGGTTTTTCCCAAATGTCAGGCAAAAAAAAGAAAAGAATCAACCCAAAGAATAAAATAATTATTTGAACCACTAAGTAAACAAGCCCAGCAATGTCTAACTGACATAAACAATGAGTGACCTTCAGTGCATTCTGTCTGGATCAACTAAATCCTGTATTCATAAAGCCTTAATGCCTTCCATATTTCTGTCATTACATTACATTTAAGCACTACTGTTGCACATTTTGGTGATGAAAGCCTGAGATATGATTCAGTCCCTCATATTACATGAATAACTCATCCTTCTTGACATATCCACTTGCTCCTCATGACCCCCAGCTAAAATTTGTGGTGCCAATCAAGCCCAGCTGACCCCAAGAGCTTTTCGAATTGTCTTTTTAAACCGGAGGGGATGGGCAGTTGTCCCAATCTAGCCTGATTAAGTCTTAGGGGTACAACTTTGCGATGGCTTCCCAGACCCAGGAGAAGAACTTAACTGGCTCAGTGTATTTAGAACCACCCACGATGAGGCTACAAAGTGAAATCATTTTTATTTTAATATCAGTTTTTATAAAAAGGAATGGGAGGGGGGGCAGTGAGCGGGGGAGATGGGCTGGTCAGGAAATGCCAGTTTAAAGTTAGCTCTAACCTATTAATCAGCACGGGAGACAATGATGCTGAGGTGACAGGAAGGGCTGACATGTGATAAGTTAGGATTTATATGGCATATAACAAAAGAGAGGCTGCTCATTTAGAGAGTCTCTTTCCCTTTTCCTCTGGCAAAACTAGAACATTGTTTGAAAAGCCCAAAGAAAAAATATTCAAAAGACTGAGGTCATTTCCAGAGATGCAACCAGTCCTGATTGCAATCCTTACACATACTATTCGGGATGGAAAACTACTGAGCATTGTAATAATACTGGAGGCCCTAGGTCTACCACCAGGAAGGGAAGGGTTTTTAATGACATGTCACCTGAGCAACTGGAGGGGCTGGACAGGGGACAGCAGATAATAGTATGCTGGGGCCCAGATTGGGGGTCTGGGGAAAGTTCCAACAAAGCTGTTCCATTGACTGGTATCATGAAATTCCACCCTCCTACACACACCAAGATATTTTCTGGTAAACCCTTCCATGTGGGTAGGATGTCTGGGTTTCTGTTGGCTGCATCCTGCCTCCATGGAGATCCACAAGAAGAATCATTTCAACACCCTGTTTTGCTACCTTTTATAAAATAAGAGCAAAAGAAGGAGACAAAAAGAGTGGGAAGAGGAAAACAGAATAAAGAAAGACAGTTGGCCAGATGGCAAAGAGAACTTTCAAATGTTTCACAAACATGATTTTTTTTCTGGTTTTCATTGTCTAAAAACTATGGGAATAAGCTCATTAAAGCCTTTTTAGGCTGAGGATACCTTCTGATCACTGTTTTCGTTATTAATTGGGATGATTATGAAAAGTTATTTATTTTCTAACCTTGTATACCTCCTAAAATCCCCATCTGAGGCTTCCTCATGGTATGGAGATGATCCTTGTATTCCACAGTCTATAGCCAGAAAGCAAAAACACTGGCAGGTTCTACTTTGCTGGAAAGGCCTTTAATATATTCCTGGAAGCAGACCCATGTCTGCTTTTTGAGGACCAGCCTAGCTAAGTAGAGAGGGTCTTATCACCAACAGGCTTGCCATTTGGTGATGAATTCTTTGACCATGGCAACCCATGAAACAAACAAAATACAGATTAGGTCTCAATGCTGGGTGATTGATTCTGTTAAGGATCATAGAGTTGGAGAGAATTTTAGAATCATTAGAGCTGAAGATTTGGGTTATTTGGGAACTTAGATGATATTATAGATATTAAATGTAGAAAAGGCTGCCATATACTTCTTGGTCTTGTCAGTAGCACTACTGAACTCAGGTAACACTGTTAGTTCTAGACACACCTGTCTCTTTATGTGAGAAAAATTTCAATTTTGAGCCTGGACTGTCATTTTTTACTTACTTAAACCTTTTTTTTTTGTACAGCTATTGCTTTGCAGATCAGGAATCTGAGACTTTATATCCTAAGAAGGTCCTCTTGTCTTTCAGTTGTTTCAGTCATGTCCAACTCTTCATGTCCCTGTTTAGGGCTTTCTCAGCAGAGACACTGGAATAGTTTGCCATTTCCTTCTCTGATTGCTTTTATAAATTATAGAGGCAAATAGGGTTAATGATTTGCCCAGGATCACACAGCTAATATGTGTCTGAGGCCATATTTGAACTCAGAGTTTTCCTGACTTCAGACCTACCACCTTATCCACTGTGTCACCTTACTGCCCCCAAAAGATCTTTTAATGAACCATAATCAATCAACGAGAATTTGCTAATGTGTCAGTGATTGTGCTAAATGTTTAGGCAACGTGTGCTTTATATACAGAATAACTACAAAGTAGTTTGGGAGGGAGACCACTAACATTTGGCAGGTTAAGAAAAGACTTGGTGTAGAATGTAATATTTGAGTTGCATCTTAAAAATAGAGATTCTATGAAGTAGAAATTAGAATGGAATACATTTCAAGTATGAGGAATGGCTATTGCAAAAGCAAAGAAATGAAAGATGAAGGTTCTGCATGAAAGGCCAGTATAGCTGAATCATAGATTGTATGATACTGTAATGTATATCTAATTTTAAAAAGTAATTTAGGGTCTACAGAATTTATATCTCTGAATTTGTATATACAATAGAGAGATCCCTGATACAATGGAAAGATGCCTGAAATGGAAACAAAAATTAGTCTAGAGCAAAGTGTCAGACTAAAACCCAAATCAATTTTATGATGTAAGTGAGAAATATTTAACAAAAATGAATAAAAATGCAATAGAATATATGGCTTTCTAACTCAATATGCAGCATTTATGAATCCTTAATTAACATTTAATAGCTTCCTTTCTATTTCAGCTTTACACTACTGATCTAAATAATCAGCAGATTTCTAAAGTTTTATTTAAAAAGCTGACAAAGCAAGAGAAAGAATACATTGGGCCCTCTCCTAATATAAATGTGTGACAGAAATAATCTCTAAGTGAAAGGCATGGTGGTGTTTAACAATCAGCTCTAGGGTGGAGTAGGGGTGGGCATTGGGTACATATGACACACTTTTAAGTTTAATCTGCATTACTGACATTTTCCCCATTGCTTTCTTAAGTCTAGAAATCAAACTCTAATTCAAGACCTGATTTGTACCCATTTGTCAATTTCCAAACTTTAAATGCTCACACTGAAAATTTAACAATCAGGTCTCACAATTCCATACAATTATGCCCGAAATATGAAGATCACTATTATTCAGTGCTAACTTGTGGTCACTGTCATAGATTTATAAACTTAGAAAAAGCATCCAACCCCTTCATTTTGTAGAGGAAGAAAAGGAGACCTGGAAGAGGGTACATAACTTATCAAGAGCCACTCAGCTAATAAGTAGTAATGGAAATATTTGAACCCAGGTCCTTTAGAATTTAACTCCAGTTCTTATTTTTTGTTTTTTGTTTTTTTTTTTCCCATTTGACCAGTCAAGTGGACAAAGATAATAGGAGATTTGGTCCTCAGGTTGGCACTTTTTACATTCCCATTACATTACTCCTACTACTACATTCTGAATTAAGTTCATTCCAGTATCTGAGCTTTCAGGTAATATTATCTTCAAGTGTAATGCCTTCTCCTTTTTTTCTGTCCCAGTCCTTCTTCAATTCTAATCCCCAAGTCTTCAAGCAGTCTTTTTTATTTATTCGGTCACACACTGACCTCCTAGGCTAACTTTTAGGGTCTCTCACTTTGGCAATTGATCCTATTCTGCCTTGCTTTGTCTTATTTCCCTTGGTTAGATTTTTTTTTTTTTTTTTTGATGATCATCAGTCTGATATATATATATATATATATATAGAGAGAGAGAGAGAGAGAGAGAGAGAGAGAGAGAGAAAGAGATAATTTTTTAATTATAGTTTTTTTTATTTTCAAAATGTATACACAGATAATTTTCAACATTCACCCGTACAAAATCCTGTGTTCTAATTTTTTTTCCCCTCCCTTCCCCTTTTTCCTTAGTTGGCAAGTGATCCAATATAGGTTAAGCATGTGCAGTTCCTTTACATATATTTCCACAAATATCATGCTGAATAAGAAAAATCAGATCCAAAAGGAAAAACAATGAGAAAGAAAACAAAATGCAAGCAAATAACAACAAAAAGAGTGAAAATACTATGTTGCGATCCACATTCAGTTCCCACTGTACTCTCTCTGGGTGCAGATGGCTTTCTTTATCACAAGACCATTAGAACTGGTCTGAGGTTAGATTATAAATTTAAAGAATTCCCCTGTCTCTATTTTTTTTTAATAACACAAACCTCTTGCCAGAAATAATAAATGGTGTAGGGGAAAGAAGGTTTGACTTTAGAATCAGAAGACTTGACTTATTTATTCCATTTTACTCCAACCAAATCACAGCCTCAATTTCCTTATATGTGAAATTATGGCTGGAGGATTTCTAAGGTTCCTTCCAGTTTTAAATCAATGGCTCTTTCTCAGTTATAAAGTGTTGAAGCAGCCCAGTCTGGAAACAGGAATGAAGCAGATGTACATAGGAGAGGCCTTTCAGCTCTGATATACCATATTTCCATAAATATGTTATCTTACAAGTTTGGATAACTAGCAGTATCATGTTGAACATTCTCTATTATTTTTAGTGCAATGAGGATTGTTTCTAATATGTAACATGGGAATGTATTGTGTGCCTCAAAGTGAAGCAGAAGAATTATCTCCAACATCTTCTCCTCCAATCTTTTTCCATGGGAAGACTTGATTTCTTGACATTAAGAGAAAAAAAGAAGTTGGAGTCAGAAGCTTAGCCCCTAGAATTATATCTATCTACTTTCTGAAATTTTATTAGTCTAGGGTATATGGCTTTGGAGGTTTAAACTAACTTCTGAAAATTATTTCATTAAATGAGAGGAACGTGACACCTAATTTTATATCCAAATCTTTTTTTTAGCTATTTATTTTCAAAATATCTGTAAAGATATGTTGAAAAATGATGAAAACATTCACCCTTACAAAACCTTGTATTACATATTTTTTCTTCCTCTATTCCCCCCATTCTTCCCTTAGAGAGCAAATAATCTAATATATGTTAAATACATGCAATTCTTCTATACATAATTCCACAATTATACTGCACACAAAAAAAAAATCAGATGAAAAAGGAAAAAAATGAGAAAGAAAACAAAATGCAAGCAAACAACAACAAAAAAAGATGAAAATACTATGTTGTGATCCATATTCAGTCTCACAGTCCTCTCTTTGGGTGCAGATGGCTCTCTCTATCACAAGATCATTGGAACTGGCCTGAATCACCTCATTGTTGAAAAGAGCCATATCCATCAGAATTGATCATCACATAATCTTGTTGTTGATATGTATAATGTTCTCTTAGAACTCACTTCACTTAGCATCAGTTCATGTAAGTCTCTCCAGGCCTCTCTGAAATCATCCTGCTGTTTGTTTCTCATAAAACAATAATATTCCATAACATTAATATACCATAACTGATTCAACCATTCTGATGGGCATCCACTCAGCTGCCAGTTCCTTACCACTATTTAAAAAAAAAAAAAAGAAAGAAAGAAAAAGAAAAAGGGCTGCTACAAATATTTTTGCACATGTGGATTCTTTTTCTTTTTTTATGTATATCCAAATCTTGATTCCTTTCCCACTGAGTGTCAATTTTACAATAAATACATTCATAATGATTATTAAAGAAATTCATTTGCCCAATCCCATAGCAAAAGAGAAGTCAGAGAAACTATTCAAAAAAGACTATATACCAGCCAATTTAGAGTCAAGGAGCTCTCTCATTGAAAGACAGGTAACTCAATTCAATCAAGATAAGTCCCTTAAATTTGTGATTTATCAAGTATGGCATGAAGACACAGTAGAGACTACTAGCTCCTCTCGTGTTGGCTTTTTTCCTGATCTTTTTCTTCAGCAACCTGACATCCTCCATCTTTTTGTCTCAAAGCTGGAAGCCAGAAGAACTCAAAGACTGAAGAAACTCAAAGTAAATCCTGACATTTTAAAGTAGAACTCTGCTCTTCATCTGTTCTCACCAACTCCACTTGGACCCACACCTGGCCCATGGCATTCATCCCTACCAATGAGGAGATACGTTACTTTAGCAGGTCAGTTAATCTGCTTTCAGTTTTCCTTTCTTCAAGCCCTACACCATTACAGCTTTAAAACTCTATCTTCATAAAGAAAGATTAGCAACCTCCAAGGGAGGGCTATCTGGACTACTTTCACAGCTTTATAAAAATGAGATATCTGAAGCAGGACAATAAGACTTACAACTTTGGAATCATCCTGTATTCTTCCCTTTCCCATTTGCCAACTTATCAGTTTTACTTCTATAACATTTTTCACCTTTGTCCCCTTATCTCCTTTATATACCATCACCCTAGCTCAAACCCTGGACTACAACAACAACTATTTAATCATTTGCCCTGCCTTTGGTCTTTCCCCTCTCCAACTCATCTTCCACACGGCTGCCAACCTGATATTCCTAAAACATAGATCCAACCATATCACTCTCCTAATTAAAAAAAAAAAAAATCAATGACTGCCTATTTCTTCTTTAAGAAAATTCAAAATCTCTATCCTGGCATTTAAAATCCTTCACAATATGAGGCCCCTTTATCTTTGCAGTCCAAATTCATATTACTCAAGGAAAATCAACAAGCATTTATAAAATATCTTGTGCACTGAGAGATCAATGACTTTCTCACGTTCCCATAGCCAGTATTTCAATTGGTCAATCAACCAACATAAGTACCTACTATGTGCCAGGCACTGTACTAAGCACTGGAGATATTTTTTAAAAGACAAAAAGTCAATCTCTGCTCTCAAGAAGATCTCTGCTCACAATCTATTAAGGCTGACCAGATGAAAACAACTATTTTCAAACAACAAATATGTATATGTGTGCATATGTATATATGTATGTATGTATGTATATTTATTTAGAGATAATCAGCAGATTAACTTTGAAGAAAGGAATTTCAGTTGAGTGATGAGACTAGAGCCAGATTGCAAAGAAATTAACAGTGAAAGGAGGAAGCTATCATTAACTTTTTCAAGGAGTTTGACTAAAAAGAGAAGTGTGATATAAGACAACAGTTCAAGAGAGTCTTTGAGTCCAGTAACAAGTTTTTGTTATAGTATGTTTTTGTGTTTGGTTGGTTTTGGGGTGTTGTTGTTGTTATTATTTTAGGATGATGGAGTCCTGGGCATATTTGAAAATAGGAGAGAAGGAAACAGTTTATAAAGACCATCTCTTTTACAACAATCCTACTTCCATCTCTCTCCCTTCAATTCATCCTCCATTCAGGCACCAAAATGACATTCCTAAAGCATGGATCTGACTAAGAAGTTTCATTGGTTCCCTAAAGCTTCTGAGAACAAATATAAACTCTACTATATGACATTTAATATCTTTCACAACCTGGCCCCAACCTATCTTTCCAGATCTATTTCACTTTATTCTTCCTTATATATCCTATATTCCAACTAAACCAATCTACCTTTTCCCTGAACAAAACATTCCACTTCTCAACTCTCTACCTTTTCAAGGGCTTTCCACCATATCGGAATATTTTCAGTCCTCTGCTCTACCCCTTAAAACATCTACTTCCATTCAGGGCTCATCTGAAAAGCCTTTTCCTACAAGAGGCCTTAACCTCTATCCCTGGTTGGTAATGCTGCCATTCAAAAGAAATTACTTTGTACTTAGTTTGTGCAATTTTGCATTGATTTATATATTTACATGTTGCTTAACCTATCCCCATCCCAGTAAATATAAATTCATTGAGAGCAGATCTGTTCGTTATGTTTGTTTTGGGTTGTTGTTTTTTTTCTTTTATCTTTGAATTCTTCCTGACTGGACAGTGCCTAAGAGAAAAGCATTTAATAAAAGCTTATTGAGCAAAATTGAATTGAAATTTTAGAGAGCTTAGATTGATAGAGAGTAAAATTTGGATTGTACTTGGTAAGCAATAAGATGTTTTTAAAGGTTCTTGAAAAAGAATAAGAAAATCAACATGATTAGAATTATGCTTTAAGAAGAATTGTCTGGTATTGGTGAATAAAATTGATTTGATAAAGGAAATGAGGAGGCCAGTTAAAAGGTTATTGAAATGTCCCAAGGCAGAAGTAATAAGGAACTGAAATGTCATGGTAGAAATGAGACTAGAAAGAAAGATACTATAGAACATATGGAACCCAGCTACCAATTGAATGCCCTAAATGGTCCCCAAATGTCTTAAAGTTGAGATAGTCTTCCTAGAACATTTAACTTACTCCATTGCAGGCTCTAAAATAATCTGGATCAAATTATACCCTATTTCTAAAATATCTGAATATCCCACACCAATTGCTGCTAGTTGAACAAGTATCCAAAGTCAATGGGTTTTTACTACATTTGAAGATCCTTGCAGTTCTTTCATGATTTTTATTGCACTTTTCTACTCATGAATAACAATTACCAAAATTTCTGACCTCTCCCCTGATTTCCTGGTTTGCACAATCAACACAGTGAACAGATTGAGCAATGCCAACAAATTTGAAAGTTTCTCTCAAGGATAGTAATTGTTCAATAGTTTGTTTTTCAATTGTGTCCAATTGATCCTTCATGACATCACTTAAAGTTTTCTGGGCAGATACAATCATAGTTTGCCATTTCCTTCGCTAACTCATTTTACAATTGAGAAAACTGAGGCAAACAAGGTTAAATGACTTGCCCAGGATAGTGTATGATTATAGAACTGTGTGTTGTTACCAAACTTACCTTCCCAGCTCCAGAAAACTGAGTTTGAGCAAAATGAGCTTATTATTAGGGGCACTACCTTTTCCATCCATTTCCTCATCTTACAAACATAGGAACCTTAATCTGGAACTGGAAGTAATTACTAAATATTTAGCAACTAGCTCTCCAAAAATAAAAATGTATACATAATTAACATTTTCTGGGTCACTTTTTAAAATCTAGGCAGTCAGAAAAAACAATAACTCAAACCCTGATTTATAGTTCATTGGTTTCCAAGATGTAAATAAAAGTTCATACTGAGAACTGACCTGAGTTATTTGAGCTAGCTGGCTCAAGGGAATTTAGATCAGTTAATACAATATCTTCATTTTGTAGATAGAGAAACTCCCTAGTAGGCATAAAATGATTAGTCCAAAGCCACACAGGTATTAAGTTACAGAGCCAGGATTTGAACAAAGATCTGTTGATCCCAAAGATAGAATTATTTCTGCAGTAAAAGCACCTGCCTCCTCTCTTAGAAATCATCCCTTCCTTCTAAATGTGTCTCAGGAAAAACTCCTATAAATCCTTCCCTAGTTCCTCTAATCCTTAGTCTTCTCTCTCCTAAAATTAAGTTGCATAGTTAGTATTTGCTTATCACACCCTCGAGTGGATCATAAATTTTTTTGAGCACAGGGCACATAGGTGACATACTGCATAGAATACTGAGCCTGGAGTAAGGAAGACCTGAGTTCAAATGTAACCTAAAACACTGATTGTGTGACTGAGGGATGAGTAAATTCACTTTGCTTTGCTTCAGTTCCACCATCTATAAAATGAAGATAATAATAGCATCCACTTTCCAAGGGTGTAAGAATTAAATGAGAGAATAATCATAAAAATGCTTAGCATAGTATTTGGCACATATAAGTGCTATATAAATATTAGTTATTAGTATTGTTGTTGTTATTTTGTCATTGAATCTCCAGTGGTAGCATAGTGCCTGGCGCACAATAGGTACTTACTAAATCTTTGTTGAATTGACTTTAATTACTATCCTTAAGGACATAAATCTATCCCTTTAATCCCTCTGCATTCTCACCTGTAGAATCTTACTTCCCTGCTATTGTGAGGTCTCACAAGTCTTTCCAAGTTTAGATCCTTGAGCAATTGGAGAAAAAAATTATTCTTAACCAAATTATTTGTTATCTAATTTAGCAGGAACTCTTAACCTGAAGTCCACAGATTTTTTTTAATTTTAATATTTTGATAACTATTTTTAAATATAATTGATTTATTTTGGAAATCCTATGTCTTTTATGTAGGTAAAAACATTATTTTAAGAAAAATTCTCAGTAGACTGCCACAAAGACTGTCACATGACCTAAAAAGAGGTGTCCTTGCTCCACCGGGATGACTTCTTACAGAATTCCTTGATATCAAGAGCTTTGTGGAAAATATGCATAATCAAGAATTAGAAGTGGATTCACTTCTGATCTTTGAAATTCACAAGTTTTGTGACTCTAAGAAAATCACATGATCCCTCAGACCTTTTCCTTATCTATGAAACTGATAAACATTAGATGTAATATCTGTAAAGGTTATTGTGAGAATCAAGTGAAATTATTTTGCTGTATTTAAAGAGGTATAGAAATATCACTATTACTGCAAGAGAGAAATATGAAATGTATCTCCTTCCTGCAAAATAAACGAAGCTCAAGAGATGATATTCCCATTTAAGATTAGCTTTGAAAGTCATTTTTTTGTATATTCACCAGTTCACAACCCTACCTGGACCAAGTATCTAATTTGGGGGAGGGGGAAGACTGGGGGTAGGAAGCACTTGTAATAAATATTTACTCATCCTGGGAAAGTGGGTAAATGCTTTTTTTTTTTTTTTGCAAGTCTGCTTAAAACAAGTTCCTAACCTCAGCTTTTTTGCTTAAAACCTTACAGTAAAGTATACATGTCTACTATTGCCCATTGACAATAAATTCTCTCTTCCCAAGGTTGTATTTGCAATCTTTTGAGAAAGGAAAATGCAAAGTCATAATTATTCCTATAATGATTTTCTTCAAAAAGCTGTAATAAATCAACAAGCATTTATTAAATACCTTTTCTGGGCAAGACCTTGTACTAATCACTAGGAATACAAAGGCAAAAATCAAACACTGCCCTGAAGAAGCTTACATTCTATCAGGGGAAACAACATGTATGTGAATAAATACATGCAAAATTGGCATTAAATATATACTCATTTAATACCCTGGGGAGGGTGGAAATTGGGGGTGGGAATGGAGACATTAGCAGCTGGTGGAATTAGTCAAAATATTTCAGACAGAAAGATGCCTGGCCTCAAGATCTAAGTTCAAATCCCAGTTTTGATGTGAATTGAAGAGGGGGAACCTTGAGGAAAGAAGGACAAATTTTTGTAATGATCAAGAATGGGTATTTTAGTCTTTGAGTCTCAGTTTTTTCCTCTTTAATAGTGAACTTGTACTTGACTTACCTACCTATAAAACTGTTGAAGAAAAACAAGAGTAGATGGAGACAGCAGTAGACTCACAGTTAGAAGATATGGGTTTGATCTTGCCCCAGATATTTACTAGTTGTGTAATCATAGATAACTTAATGAGGTTTAATATACAAAATATACTCCCTTCAAGCCTTTTAAAAAATCAGTCATCTTCTCCATGAGAGGCAGTGTGGTATGATGTGGTATACAGCATAGTGACAAGAACATTAAGTCAAAGAAAATCTGGGTTTAAAAACCATTTCCAAAACTTTCTGATTTGTAACCGGGGACAAGTCAGTTTTACTTCTGTGAGTTTCCAAATGGTAACCTGTAAAATAGGGATAATAAAATTTGCATCAACTATGCCACAGAAGCTATTAAAAAAAAAATCTTTGCGAATGCTAATGAATTTAGATTTTAACAAATTTGTAAGTTATACTCTCTTAGAAATAATGTTTTCAACAAAGACTCTTGCTCCTTCATTTTTGAAGTCGATTGTAAAAGTTAGTGCAAACTAACCAGTTTAGGTTGGAAAGGGTGTAGGAAGAAGAGCTAGAGTAAGGGCAACAATTTTGGGGAGATAAAATAAGAGAGCTTATTCACTATCTTTCATTTGCCATTTCCCCTTTAATTAACTATTTTTAATATTAAAATCAATTCAAGTAATGTTGAAACATGATTTGGGAATCAGATTATCCATTTTTGATAAGACAACTGCCCCTAATGTGAATACTTCAACAATAGGGAAGAGAGTTAGCTTTTAACCCCTCAGAATGATTCCTAATGATGGACTAGATAATCCTAAAAGCAATTGAAAAGATCAATGCTTTCATTTCTATGGGTTGATATTATCTAACACTAAACCCCTATTCTAATTGAGGTAATACTTTTAAATAATAATAACAATAATAACAATCCTTTATATTCCCATAACATTTGACAATTCACAAAGTGCTTTTATTTATTTTTCTCACTTGATCCTTACAACAATCTTTTGAAATGGGACTAAAATTAATTATTCTCATTCTACAGATAAGAAAAGTAACCTGAAGAAGGAAAGAGATTTGCCTTTGGTTGCCAGAAATCAGATCAAAAAACAGTTCTTGTCTTTCAATCCAATGATCATGAATATTATAAGGGCTATTGTTGCTACTGCTACTTTATTGTTTTTAGGTAACACAGACTAGTGTGGGGATAGCTTTAGAGTCAGGCAACCTGAGTGTCATCCTCAAATCTCTCACCTCCCATATCCAATTTGTTGTCAAGTCCTGTCAATTTTGTAACATCTCTTGCATATACCATCTTCTCTTCTCTGATACCGCTACCACCCTAGTACAGAATTTCATCACTTCATACCTATATTATTGCAATAGCCTGCTAGTTGGTCTTCTTGCTTCAAATCTTTCCCCACTTTAATCCATCCCTTATTCAGCTGTCAAATTAATCATCCTCAAGGACAGGTCTGACCAGGTTACCCTCCTCTTCGATAAACTCAAATCACTTCTTATCATTTTCAGGATCAAATATAAAATCCTGCTTGGCATTCAAAACCCTCCACCTTCACCTGGTCCACTCTTACTTTCTTGAGTGTTCTTATACCTTACTCCCATATGCAACCCCATGATACAGTAATACTCCTTGCTTTGCCTAAAACATTTTCTCTTCAGTCTCCATGGGTTTTCATGGGCTCTTTCCTATGTCTGGAATTCTCGATCTGCTCATTTCTTTGAGTCCCAGCTACAATAACTGGAAGGTATAACTACCTCAGAAGTTCTACTAATCAGGACCAAAAAGACAAACATGTATATTCAGTTCATCAATATATAAAGACATGTATATGCATACACACATGACATGTGTCTATAGCACTTATTACTACATAAGAATGAATGTCTCTACAATGATACATATGTAATGACAATATTTATAATAAGTTATTTGTTAATATAATCAGTGACTCCAATAGGTCTGTTATTTCATCAGTTCAGAAGTTCCCCATAATGATGCAGATTGAAGCCCATCCATTCCCATTCTGAATTATTCCATGTCCTCCAACAATTGTTTTATCACAGGGGATTCAGAATGTTGGGAGACTTCTTTACTTTCTCTTGACATGATGTGGACAGGTGGAACACTTTGACTCTCCTATATGTCTTCCTTTGCCCTCTCCAGGTGACCAATCCATTTGATCTTCCTATCAAAAAGTCTTTAAAAACATATTTCATTCCTGAACATCAGTGGAATTTCACATTGTTTATATATTTCAGCCTTCTCACAATCACCATGAACCTCTGTGTGATATTCATTTTTAATTCTTGGAAGATTTACATTCCATGTTCAATTCTATAAAGCAAAACATGGATTTTATTGCTACTTTAAAGATAGGTCTTTTCTCTCATTAAAAAATTGTGATTAATTTTTTATTAAAGCTTTTTATCTTTAAAACTTATGCATGGATAATTTTTCAACATTGACCCTTGAAAAATCTTGTGTTCCAAATTTTTCCTCTCCTTCCCCCCCCCCCCCGCCCCAATGCCAAATGAGGAAGAAAACTAAATGCAATAAAATAACAACAAAAAGACTGAAAATGCAATGCTGTGATCTATGCTCAATTCCCATAGTCCTCTAGGTATAGATGGCTCTCTTCATCACAAGATCATTGGAACTGACTTCAATCAGAAAAATTGTCATTATTAATGAGCTTCTCAATTTTCTGAAGACCATTCAACCCACTTTTCTATTTTGCCTCAACTTTAGAACCAAAATGGTTATCTGTCTAAATAATCTATACCGGATAGACATACTGTTGTACAAGTTCTGTCAAGTATCTAAGTCATGGGTTCTTAACCTGTGGTCATGCACTTAATATGTATGTATATATGTGTGTGTATATGTATACATATATACACATATATGTGTATATTTATGCACATGTATATTCACAATACATATTTGTACACATGCACATGTGGTGTATGTGTACATATTTGTACACATGCACATGTGGTGTGTGTGTACATATATGTACACATAATGTATTGTGTGTGGTGTGTATGCCATTTGTATAATGTACATATAATAGATATGCACATATATGTAGTTACAGTTATACTGCATTTCAATATAATTGGTTTGCTTGTAATCTTATATATTTTACTTTATCCATTTAAAAATCTTATTCTGAGAAAAGTTTGCAAACTTTACCAGATTTCCAAAGAAGTCCATGACACAAAACAGATTAAAGACCCCTTTTCTAATGCATGTTATTATATGGTCAACAGAAATTCATCTCTTTGGTCTTTCTTATGTGGATGAACAGGATAAATTCCTTTGAGAGATTACAGAAGGGAAGGAAGGAGGGAAGGGAGGGAAGGGAGGAAAGGGAAGATAAGGAGGGAGGGAGGAAGGAAGGGAGGGAGGAAGGGAGGGAGGGAGGAAGGAAGGAAGGAGAGAAGGAAGGAAGGAGAGAAGGAAGGAAGGAAGGAAGGAAGGAAGGAAGGAAGGAAGGAAGGAAGGAAGGAAATTAAGTGGCTTGCTCATAGTCTCACCACAAAAATAATCAAAACCTGCCTAATTCTTAGCCTACTACTCTCTCTATGGACCTCAATGCCTGAGGGTTGCATTCCTCACTTTCCCTTCTTTACTAGCAAGCAGAATCTTTTTAGACACGGCCAGATCTTAAAATGAGAAGGAAACTTTTTGTTTTCTATATTCCTCTTATTTCTTGATAAATTGTGAAAATATGACTTTGTTCCCTTTGGCTAGGAGTTATTTGTTGCATTCTTAGTAATGTTACAATGAGGGCAGAGAGCACAGGCACTTTGGGAGAAGAAAAAAGTTCCGGAGCATTTGTCAACTTGTGATTTTCATAAAAGACAAATGATTCACTGTGACCATAGTAGTTAAACATGGAAAAGACCTATTAGATCATCCATCCATTTCCCCAGCCAGGATGGAATTGCTCCCTATAGAATAATCTCTGGGGATTGGTCCAATCTATCATACAGTATCTTATGCAATGGGGCTTCCACCATTTCATAGATGAGACTATTTCCCTAAAACTGTTACAAAATATTTTTGGATATCCAGACTTCCCGCTACACAGCTGGACCTAAGTGTTACAGGAACTGGTTAAGAAAGTGAATGAGCCACAAAAATGACAGTGACTTTTGGTAGCAGAAATTTGGGGAGAGCCAACAAAATGGAGAGGGAAAGCAAAGAAAATGTGGGAATAATTTTCAAAGAAATAAAAGTGATGGTCCTGGAAATCACTGCCTCTTTTGTTGCTAGAGGTGGTAGGAGTATTAGTGGTGTTGTGGTATGGTGATGAGATTATATATTTAGTAGATTAAATGATAGGAGGAAAAAACAAAATTCATTTCTATAGGTGTTCAATTAGTAAGTATAGTGACTTTAAAGAACTTGACAGATAAATAGTTTCTGTTTAATATAATTTCAATTTAAATAAATGCAGAATTTCATGTAGCCATAAGATCATAGCTTTATAGCTAAAAAGTTTTTGAAAATTATTTAGTTCAGCTCCTTTCATTTATACATAATGCTTAGGTTCTGTTTCATTTCATTCGTTCAACAAGTATTTAACAAATGTCAGTTTTGTAGCAGATACTATGCTAATCACTGATACTACAGACAAAACCAAAACAATCCCTGCCCTAAAGTGACATATTCTATGGAGCTGAAATAGGGAAGCACAAGGAGCATGTATACCAGTAAGTCAATATAAAATATATTTAAAGTGAATACAAGTAAATTATAGTGGGGAAAAAAAGTTCATGTGGCATGTTATTTTACCTTATTAAGGAAGGAATCTCCTTAAAAGTAAGAGTGGATCAAAATGGGTCAAAGATATTTATGCTTCAGAAAGTGACTGAATTCAACCTCCAAGAACCTTTCTAGGTCTAAGATTCCATAATTTGGTCATTCTAGTTTTTTTGTTTGTTTGTTTGTTTGCATTTCTTAATCTGGCTAGAGAATATAAGAGTTATATGGAGGAGAAATTAAATGAATATACAGTGATTTCATAGTATAGCACTAGAATCTATTAGTACAGTTTAAAAAAAAAAAAGATTTTTGCTTGACATGAGGAATAATTTCTGAACAATTAGAGTGGTCCAACAATGCAATGGATTGTCTCATGAGTTCTTATACACATTTGTTCTGATATCAATTTCACTGAGTTGCAGCATTAGAAAGGAGCTTAATGATCATTTAACTCAATCCCTTTATTCTGCAGTTCTGAAGATTCTTATCCAAGAGATTTAATGTTAAGGAACTCTCAATTTATAAAATTCAGGAACTATAAGTCTTGGGGTTATCCAGGAGGCTTCTTTCAAAGTTGATGTTGCCCAGAATATCTCCATTCTCTGGCTAGAAGATTAGATTCTATAGTTATCCTGTCAACCTCTATATATAAGTGATTAGGGCTCAAGAAAAATGTCCTTAACCTCCTCCTTTTAGTTTGCATACAAGCATATGCTTACCAGTTATCTTGTGCTTATAGTTTAAATTACTATTATTGCTCATAAAAGAGAGCTCTTCCATCTTCTATCATCAGCATTCCCCCAATTCAGTTGAGAAGGAACAAGGGGTGAAATGAAAAGGTCTAGAGGGCCACAGATAGTGGGGGAACATCTGGGTAAGGTATCCAGCCCAGAGGGAACCTCCTAACAATATCTGGTTTGGCTCCCCATCTCTCTTAAGGGCTCTCAGCCTTCCTGAGAAATCAGGGGAAAATGACTACCTGTGTTGTAGCTGAAGCAGAATGATACCAAATGGCAAAGAGACATCTACATACAATAGAAAGTTGTTTATGTGGTCCCCCATGTACAGCATATAGTTAGCACATGTACAGTGCTGCTTTGGTTATATAAGGGTATTAAGGTATTTAAGGCTGAGAGAATTTGAAATAACCAGAATCCATGTTTGACCATCCATGTGAGTCCTGCCTCATCACTCCCCTTCTAAGACCAAGGACTTGGGCTGGTACAGAGATCCGCCAGAGAGCTAGGATTTAAAAGAAATCCTGGAGAGCAAGAAATTGAGGTTATGCCTGCTTCCTTCACTTTTACTGAGAAGGACATTTCCCCTGAGTCTCAGATACTGGAACCAATCAGAGGAGTTCCATTTATCTACCTTCATCTTTGGGAATTCATCAAAATGACCAAGCCTTCTTATATATTTCTGTCTATATGTTGTGTGTTATTTGATCTACAGGTCAATCAAAATGCATTAGATGAAATAATTTTTTAAATCCTTTTAAACATCTTCAGTATATTTATTCTCAAGTCAACTTATTTTTATCACCACTTACTATATACAAGACACAGTGCTAAGCAAGCAATTAAGTATTAAAAACAACAACAATCCTTGTTCTTAAGAAGCTCCAGATCTAATGAGAGAGACAGCATGAAATCAACTATGTGCAAACAAGATATGTGTAGGATAAATTGGAGATAGTCTCAAAAGGAAGACACTGGGATTAAGGAGGATCAGGAAAGGTTTCTTGTAGATGAGACTTTAACTAAGCCTTGAAGGAAATGAAGAGGGAAATCATTCTATACCTTGGGGATAGAGTTAGGAGATAGAGTACCTTGAGCAAATAACAAGGAGGCCAGTGTCACTCAGTCACCCAGTGAATGGAGGGGAGAAAAGCACAAGAAGCTGAAATCATATAGGATTATCGCCCTAGATATTCCAGTCTAAAAGTTTTAAGGTGCTAATTTCTGTCCTTGTATTAGAAACTGGTTGGGGGGTTCATTTATAAAAGGAAACACTCTGGGTCCAGCTGGGTGGAGGTGTCTAATGGGTACCTTAGGGATCTATAGTCAGTCTGGTTCATTTATTATCTCTACTAATGATCAGGAAAAGGGTGTAGCCTAGGCTTTAATGAAATTCACAGATGCTGGAAACATATCGTAAACAGCAAGGAGTGTGGATGTTTGGGAAAGGGGGAGGATGAGGAGGGAAAGAGAAATCTTCCCAAAGAACTTTAAAAAATCCATGTATATACATACATATACATATACATACTCACACACACATATAATCATATTCAAATATATGACACCCTAATAGACTGGATGGAAAATCATAATCAAAGACATCTTAAGGTAAAATATTTAGAAATCTACAGATCAAAGATAATTAAGCCACCAGAAAAGTATCAATCACTAAAACTAAAGAATTGGAGAAAATCAGGTACATGTAGTTCAAAAATCAAAAGGATAAAATGACTGGGAAATGTAAAGCCAAGAAGATATCATTCCTCCAATCAGGAAATAATAATCTGAAGCTAACTCTGTTTAAGACCCTCTGCTTATCACTAGAGCTATAAAGTGGATAGTACAGTTTAAGGACATGCTTCCATGTGCTGAGACAATCTATGAGGTTACAATCTAGACAATCTATATTGGTCCATTTTAGGAGAAGCATATGTAATCAAAAGAGCACTGTTTTGGGGATAAATACCTCAGGTCCATCTAAGATCCTCTGTGTGACCTTCAGGAAGAACCTTCTATTGTCCTCAGTTCCTTTACCTGGAAAAGTTGAGGAATGGCCTCACAGATCTCCAAGGTTCTTCCTCTCCAATTCTATGGGAAAAGGCCAGGATAACTTTTGACTGGGCAAAAATCTCTTGCTCAGGGTATGCTTGAAGTTATACCCTGTTCTTCTGAACCCTTCAGAGTCTCTAATCACATTTTTGAGCTTAGCAGGGCAGCCACACATAAAGAGAACATTTGTCATATAGGAAAGTATGGCTGCATTCTCCTCTCCCTTCCCCCCTAAGTATCCTATGTGAAAATCTATCACTAGAACTTGAGGTGGAAAGAGAAGAGAACTGAAAATTTGGCCATTCTCTCTCACCATATACTCATGAATGATTTAGAGAATTAGGGAAGAGGAAGAACAAAAAGAGAAGGAAGGGGAAGAGAAAGTGAAGAATCTTGATAGAGGAGGGAAAAGTGAGAGAGAGAAGATGGGAAGGTTGTTTCAAAATTGGTTCCTGTGTCTGAATTAAGAAAGGATTTTTACACAGAATCTCAGAGCTACACATGACTTCAAAGGTCAGATAATCAAACCCATACATGAATGGGAGGCTTTTCCATAAACATAAACAATAGGCAGTTGTCTTAACTTCTGCCTAAGGAGATCCAGTGAGAGGAAATGTACTCCTCATTCCACTTTGAGACAGGTCTCAATGCTGGCAAGTTTGAATTGTCTTCTCTCTTCCAGTTCTATCCCATGGCATTTCAATTCTCCCCAAAATATTGTTCCACTAAATTCACTTCCATCTCCTCTTTTAACATATCTGATGGGGTATAAAGGGATTTAAAATACTTAAAAGGGCAATGGTTTCCTTTACCTGAAAGGGAAGTGGGTCACCAATAGCAAGATGATAACATAAAGCAAACAGAAATGGAATGTTTGACCTCAGAAAACTCTTTTGGGTGGTGAGAGCAGGTTCCCAGGAGAAATAGTGGGAGCCCCGATCCCTGACGCACTAAAAACTAGTCTAGACAAAGAACTTGAAAGAATATTGTCAGGAACTGTTCCTGCACTAACAAGAGATGGGCCTAGATGACCTAATAAGTCTTTTCCGTCTCCACTTGCTATGTATCTGTGTATTTTGCTTCTCCTTAGTCATCGTTTGGGTGAATTTTTCATACTTAGGCTTGCTCTTTTTCATCTATCCTCATAAATCAATCCCTTCAGTCCCCTAATCAAAGCCATCTTTGCAAATGAAATTGTAGCTGGGTATTTAACAAATGAGACATTCCTCATCTCTCCCATCCCCACCCCCACCCCAGTGACTGACAGAAAGAAGATGGGATGGATGCTGTCTTAATAGTCTGCCCCATTTCAGTAAATGTGCTCAGACAGCCAAATGCTTAAGTAGTTTCTGGCACAAGTGCTAGAAGATCCAATCATAGGTTTGTTTTGTGTTTTGTCATTCTCTCCCCAAAAATTTAAAAAAAAAAAAAACCCAACTCACAGCTCTGTTCATTGTACCTCTTCTCCTCTGTTTCCCTAGAATGACAAATGATTGGTCATTTCTATTGCCCTTTTCTCCTCCTTTACAAAGAGGGATACTGAGGCATGGACGAAGACAGCTTTTTCACGTTTATCCCATGCCCATGGCTGATCCATTTAGTTTTAAGTACTATAGACTGCCAACAATGCATTTGGTCTGTCAGGCCATCATCTTCACTGCCAAATCCTATTTATTCAGTGGCCACACGCCCAGGGCAGTGCCTTCTTCTTTGGGGTCACAATAATATTTACAGAAAAGCAAAGAGGCAATGTGGTATTTAAAACTATTAGGCACTAGGGAGAATTAACCACAAAGAGATAGCACTCCCCCTACCTCTCCCTCCCCACTAAGGACTTACATTTGAGAAACCTTAAGGATTTCTCTGTTCAATTGTGACAACTGCCTGGGGACTCTGTTGTCAAAAATATGCTATAATTCCCCAAGTTCTAGTGCTTGAAGTAAAACAATGTATGAAATCGGCAAGCTGGCAGGTCCATGCTGACCCTACCCATAGGAAGAGATCACCCAGAGAAGGGAAGGACACTTGCCACAGAGGGAAACTTTCAAAGGCATGACTCAGCATCAGGGACCAACACTCAAATGTCAGCCTAAAAGCTTCTAACACTAAATTCAGTAACCTATGGCGAACCATAGGCTTTTGAGTAATGGAGTGACATGGCCAAAACGGTATAGTAAGAAGCTGTTGTACTTTAAAAAAAAAAAAAACAGGACTAATCTTTCAGAGGGGGATTTGGTGAAATGTTTATGCTGAGTTAGTGCAGAAACCCAGCTGACACTGTCAGCCAACCAATATTTTTTAAGAATTTCTTTTTTTTAAAGCAAATTCTTTTCATATTAAAAAGACAAAGACTGTCTAAAAGTGTCTCTCCTTTTTTACCTGCTCAAACACCACAATGGATTTCTTTTTGCAGATATGGGCACTGAAACAAAGAATCAGGATATAATATGACATAGCTCTTTGTCTCATTACCTTGCCCCCTTACCACCATGAGGAAGATTTAGTCCAACAAGCATAAGTTAGAAAAGGTTAGGGGGATCAGCTAAATGAGTGGATCTTGGGTGTTACTGTAGCTTAGCAGCCTGCCCTATGAAAGTTAAGCTATTTAATAAATATAGACCCCACTAGAGACATCTTCTGCTCACCAATCAAGTCGATTTCAGATTTTCAAATTTCCATCATAAATTTGAGGAACCCATTCTTTGCATCAGACCAGCTGATGATATGAAAGGCATTGGTTTGTTGTTGTTGTTGTTTTTTTCCCCAAAGATAAAGTGAGCCAAGAAGTTTCCTGTTGATTTCCTTCCTTTTTTTTTTTTTTTTTTTTTTTAAATGTCTCTCCTGGCTAGACTTGTCTAAAAATCACTTGTTTTTCAGTCTCTGCCTGATGTGGATCTCCAGCCCTACATACTTTGTTGTCAGAATGAATCCCTGGACACAGTGAGCTCTTGCTGTTTCTGTGTAATAGCTGCACACTCCCATGCCTCCCTGATTGATTTGGCAACCTACTCTCACTAACCACCATCAAAACACACACACACATACACACACACATGCTCCCCGTAAAAATTCCCAATTTTACCACCTTCATGGGATTTAGGCAAAGGAGAGGCATACTTCAGGGAATTTCCTGGCTTTGCCATACTTTTGGAAAAAAATTAAAAAGCTGAAAACAGGCACCAAGAAGCAAAACTCAATAACTCCTTTCCCCATCTCCCTTTCCCTGATTCTTTCATTTCTTTCCTTTATTGACATATTCAATTCTCATCATACTCTTTTCTTGTACTTACCCTGACCCAGTGGTACACTGGGAAATGTTTAACAATGAAAATAAAATTGTACTGTAACATACTTTTAAGTTCAATCTAAATTACTAACATTTTCTTCATCACTTTCTTAAGTCTATATAATTTTTAAGAAACAACCTTCTCAAAAAATATATCAGCCCTTATTTGTAGTATTTGCTGGTTTATGAAGTATAAATATTTATTTATTCTTCACACTAAACTTTTAACAACTGGCTTTCTGGTATGAGCTGACTTCACCCTAGCCTTGTGTCGTAGTCTCCTCATTCTGCCCATAAACATCATGTCTTATTCATCTAAGTATTTTTACTATAGTCTATCAGCAAAGTCTACTTGCTTAACCTAAAACATAGGACTAGATGAGAAAAGACCATTCCTAAGGAACAGAAGGTTTTACCAAGAAAGCTCATGCCATTTAGTTGATTGGGGCACGGTATTCTGACTACTAGGAAAGGGATTAAGTACATTTTTCTTTTATACCTTTGCATACATTGTACCTCCATGTCTGGACTGCAGTATTTCCTCACTCTTAACTCATAGATAGATGTTCTAACTTTCTTCACAATTCAAGAGCTACCTCCTACTCTAAACTGATTCCTACTCTCCCCCACCTTCAATTTAGGCCTCCCTCCTTATTATTATTCTGTATTTACTTGGTATTTATTATGTGTGTATATCATATCATATTATGCAAATGTTCATAGGGATTATTTGTGTCCGACCTATGGCAGAACATTCTGAGCTCATATTAGTCTAATCAGCCACAGTCAGACTCACTAACTTGACTCTAACATAGTTATGTCATTTAGGTCCTCTTTGAAAATGGACAACCATAACCATATCAACTATATATCATATCACACCATAGCCCCTCCCAGTAAAATGTAAGTTCTTTGAGGGAAGGAATTATTTTGTATCCCTAGAACTAATCACAAGGAAATTTCTCTAAGTAAATATTTAATAAATATTTAATCAGTTAAATTGAATTAAACTGAACTGAATTGTACTGTAGGATTGATTAAGAAAGAGAAAGGAACCAAGGGACAACAGAAAGGCATTATCATACCACTTTAGCCAGAAGCATGGCACTTGTGGAGAGAGATGATAAACACTGGGTGGCCTGTGGTAGAGACTGGAGGGTTTGACTCACTCCTGCAGCATGTTCGGCCAACAAAAACATATTTGCTATAGAATCAAGGGCTATCTTTGACTTATGTTTCAATCTCTTGTTCCATGACAAAAGAAATAGTTATGCTTGTCTTTTTTCTTATACCTAACCAATATATGTAAGAAAACTTTACTTTTATGAGAGAACCAACATGGAAAAAAGCAAAGCATCATTCTGATCATGTATATGCTCTCCGAGGCATTTATGAGTCCCCTAGAAAAATTTCTCCTTTATGAAGTCTAATCCCCTCTAAAATGCTTTCTAGATCTAAAATCTTCTCTAAGTGAAGAAAATACAGTTCAAGGAGAAGTGTTGCTCAGAATCATTCAGTTACAACAGAGTCACAATT
The DNA here is from genome assembly GCF_902635505.1 of Sarcophilus harrisii. NCBI lineage: Eukaryota > Metazoa > Chordata > Mammalia > Dasyuromorphia > Dasyuridae > Sarcophilus > Sarcophilus harrisii. The sequence continues at coordinate 99,253,925 of NC_045426.1, forward strand.
GAAACCGAGATCTAATCAGATCATGATTGGAACTTCTGGTCTAATACACTTTGTACTACCTGCTTATCTTCCCCGATCTTAGGTTAGATTAGCAAAAGATGTAAAATCTTAGATATGAAAATAAGGTAAAGAGATACATATCAGTGTCCAGCCTATTTCATAATATCTCCTGACCATCTTTGGCACCTAAGGACCACAGCTCAATGGGATTCTTCCTAGGCTGACTTTTAGTAGCTGGCACAGAATCACAGAACTAGAACTATAAGGGTCCTAAGAAGTCATTTAACTCAGTTCTCTCATTTACTAGTCAAGGAAACTGAGACTTAGAAAGATTAAGTATACATTGTAACCCAATATGCTACAGCTAGAAGGTAATAGAGATGGGTTTGAGTTCAGAATCTATGCCTCAAAGTTCCATGGTTTTTCCCTTGTGTTACATTTCCTACAACTTTCCCAAAGTGGCCAACAAGAAATTCAGTGCAATTCAATAACCATTTACTATGTATCTATTATGCTCAATGCTTTGTGCAAAGCATATTGGGGGGGGGGGGGGGGGAAAGATCCTACTCTTAGCAGTTTATAATCTAATAGAGAAAAATACAGAATGGTGGCCCAGAGAGAAAGAAATAAGTAGTGGGAAAAGGACTGGATTTGGAGTCTGAGGACCTACTTTGAGCAAGCATTTAACTTCTATGAAAATCAGCTTTATCATCTGCAAAATGAGGATGGTAACACACAAATCACCTTCTTACCTTGGAGGATTGCAAGTATTGAGTGAGATATTGGGTATAAAACACTTTTAAAATTCATCATGAAAAGAAGTATCAGCTATTACTTCAAGTAAAATGCAAGTTTTTTCACTATTGAGATTTGGATAGCACTCTTTTCCTAATAGCCTGGTGAAGGAGATAGCAATTGTTTTTATCATCCCCCTTTTTTTTTTCATATAAATCAATGGAAACTCTAAAAGGATAAGTATCTTACCTATGGTCATGTGATTAATAAGTGTCTGAGGTGGAATCTGAACCAGATCTCTTGACTCCAAGGACAGAATCTTATAGATCATGCTACATTACTTCTAATGTGAAAATGAGGGAATTGACCTGAATTATCCCTAAGGCTCTATTTTTTTTTTTTTTTTTGTCCAGCCATCTCTGAGTTTCACAAAGGACGAGTTTAAGGAAGGACTACCAAACCCAAAGCTGGAGATGATACTATGTATACTCAGCCACATTTGCCATGTGTTCAACCTTTAGGTACTTGGGTAGTTATTACAGTATTGATCAAAGAATGGACCCTCAAGGGACTTCTCCAAGACCCCTAAACTGGTCTTTGAACTTGTCCTCAGTTCCTTACCTCTCATCCTTACTCCAGTGGTTCTATAATTAAAACTTTCATTTCCAACATCTCTGGTCTGGCTGATGAGAATCAAGGAGTGATGCTATGTTCAAAGGTGACCATGAGTCAAGAGACTTGGTTCTAATCTTGAGTCTGCTACTAATTAACTGTGCTGGCTGCTACAAATCCTCTTTTTTTAGAAACAGGTGAAGCAGAAGTCCAAAGCAAAAGGAGTAAGCTGTGTGATCATGAACCAGCCACCTCATTTCTCTAAGCCTTCATTTCTTCCTCTGAATAATCACTGAGTTAGGTGGATTAAATCAAAGAACTCTTATTCTAAAAGTCTATGGTGTTATGATTTGGATATCACTGTTCCCAGGACAATAGCAGCCATCACGGCCTCTCTTCCTTCAAATATGGGTTAGGTTGCTTCTTGTCCCAACCCCAATATCATCAGTGCCAGAACATCATACCTTTCTCCATTCCAAATAGCATGTGCTACCTGGTCTCTCTCAGGACTTGAGAATTGATTTTCTGGTTTGCCTCAGTGATGGGTTTGTCCCTCATGAGCTCCTACTCAAACTTGGCCAAATGACAAATGAATTTTTCTTTGGGGTGTGTTGACCTCTTTCTTTTCCATCGTCATACTGAAGAGCTGGTTTCTGTTTAGCTCAACTAGAATCCCAGCCATGAGCATTTGCATGAGGTCAAAGGCTCTGGGTCTCTAAGAAAAGAGAGTGAACAAAGTTGCTAAATGGTAGCTACCTCTTCTGGTTTTACAATCAGAAGACATTAATTTTGGAACTAATCCTGAAGTATACTAATTATATGACACTGAACAATTCATTTAGACTAGCTTCAGTTTCTTCATCTGTAAAATGGGACATTAATACTTGTACCATCTATTTCAGAGGTTTACAAAGTAAATACACTATATTGGAGTAAGGAACATGCTTGTCAAACCATGATCCACTGAAAAATGGGATTTTCACACAAAATCACAGAATGGAGAATTTGAAGCAACCTTAGAGATTTACTAATCCAACCCTTCATTTGATGATTAGGTAAACAAAGCTCAAAGGGGTTCAACAATTTGTCCATAGTCACCCAGGGAGTAAATAGTGGCATACTTATAAGAATTCTGAAGTCAGATCAGCCCCACTCAAAGTTCCTTGGAAATATGACAACTCTCTACTGATTTTAATCAATGCAGACTATCAAAAGTGGATTTGGTTACTTGGACCATCTAGAGTGATGGTTTACATTAACTAGGTCAGTTCCAGATCACCCCTTGCTCAACATTTGGGTATTTGTTATAGGAAGATGCCAGTGTTTTCTTAACTTGCTATCATAGGGAGGAACAAGAAGCAGGTAGGGGGAGGAGGAGATTCTGATCGTTGTGAACTAGTAAAAATGTTGGCAACCCAAATCTCTTTTCTATCTCTGGAAAACTACCCATCAATTCCCAGGAAACATTTGACAACTGGGTTTAGAATCCAAAGACCAGCTTTAAAACCCAGATCCCAGCCTCTGTCATAATATGGGGCAAGTCCCTTCCCCTCTCTTGGGATCAGTTCCTACATCTGTAAAATGAGGGGATCAAATCATAAGATCTCTTTCATCACCAAAACCCAATGGTGCCATGATCTCATGTGCATGTTTGTGAAGATGCTTGTCATTATCCATAGAATGCAGTTCTGAAGCATGAATGTATTTCCTATAGTATTTAATTCTTGCTAGAACTTTAGAATCACAGACAAGTTGAGCTTACTAGGATCAGAACTTCATTAATCTTTTCAAATATTTAATATTTTCAAATATGAGAAAAGCTGTAAAATAAGAGTGCTCTCTTTTGAATCACAGTTCAGACAAGGCACAGAGAGATGAGGCAAGTAATCCAAAGACACACAGCAAGGCAAAGACAGACCTGTTGACTTGATTTTTCACCAAATTTCCTTGTGGGCTGGAAGAATTTTTCTCCCATTTTTCTGTCGTAAATGGTTGTGTATGGGTTTTAGTTTTATTAAACATTTGCTCCCATAAAGAAGGCTAGGCAAAAACGGCTGTAGTGATTAACTGGGTGGCTGTGTGACATGTTACTGGGGAAACATGCCTGCCTCGTGAAGTATTCTCAGAAATGTCCAGATTCTTTCAAGGATTTTTCCCCCTTCTCTTTTTGTGAGCTTGTTTTTGGTCAGTGCGTCTTGTTTATTTCCAGTTCCTTCACGTTTTCAAATCATTCCGATGTGTGGTTTCAAGAAGGGAAGGATAGAGGGAGAAGGGGGTGTTTGAGAAGAGAAAGCTGCTCCCCCATATTTAAAAACCGTTATTTTAGAAGCCTCCGTTTGAATGGGGGAAGGGTACGACAAAGATGGGAGAGTGAGTTGGAATCCCACATGAGTCTTATTTAGTCCGTTTTTGTTTGGTTTGCTGTTAGTTGATTTTTCCAGAAACCGAAAAAATTGCAAAAGAGAAAAGAAAGGAGAGAGGGGAGAATAGGGAAGAGAGAACAGAAAAGAAGAGAGAAAAGAGTAGAGAAAGAGAAAGAAGACGAGCAGAGAGGAAAGAAGAAACTTAGACTGCCACGAACTTGCTTCCTACCATTGAGAAAGGAGCCAGTTTTTCACAGCTGGCTCTGGGCTCAGGAGCTTTTAAGGGTTTCTAATCTTGGAAGGCTGTCTGACATCACCCCGTTTCTTGTCGGCTGATGTTTCGTACAAGCCTCTCATTTCCTTAGTGTTTTCAGAGCCACCAATTATTGCAACAATCTTGTGTTTATGTTGTTCCCTCCCCCCTCCCCCTGCACCCCCTCCTTTCCTTCTCTTCTGCCTTTTTGGCTGGCCTCCTGAGAGCTTTTGCCTTCCCTGGGACTCACCAGTGCCGAGGGGAGTAAGCTGGACCAAGTATTTGCAAAAGGGAGTGAGAGAGCAAGAGGGAGAGGTTCCCTCCCCCCCCCCCCCAATTTTTTTTCATTGACTTCAGCATCATGTGATCAGGAAGCCTGGACTCTTTCCATTTCCCCTCCCGACTAAAGGGAAACATTGTGTAGCTGTTGCTTCTGCCACTGGTGGGATGGCCTTTCGCAGCATTACGTAGGAAGATAAAAATAACCGGCATATTTAAGGCCGGCTGTGGAATCCCAGCGCAGACCCAGTGCGTCTGGTCAGTTCACGGAGCGCAGCGGCGCTTCATCGGACTCCGCTTTCGCCCAGTCCCCATTCACCACGCACTCGCACACGCACACACACACGCATATCCCACGGCTTCTCGGCGGCTGCCAAGTGCCTTCTGGGATGCCCCGGAGTGAACTTTCTGAGACACATCTCCCCTCCCCAATCTTTCCCTGAAGGAATATTTAACCAGTTAGATCAGGAAAGTGATTTCAGGAAGCGGGAAAAGGGGGGGGAAAGGGGGGAGAAGGGGGGAGGGAAAGAGGAGGATAGCAAATCGCTTGTCTTAGGAGTTGGGGCGCCCAGGATCCTTTTCCAGAGATGGGGAGGGGCGGGGACGAGACACTGAAATCAATTGACGACTAAGGCTCATTCAAGGGACCAATTTTGATCTTCTGCATATGACATGCCCCCTAGAGAAAGAAGGAAGAATTTGGATGGAGTGCAGTAGGAAAGAAGGGAACGAAGCGAAATAGCGGGAGGGCTGACTTGCGTTCACCATCTGCACTGTTATATTCGCCATCGGTTTGGAGAACTCAGCAAATTTAGGGGCCCTTCCCCGAGAACCCTAAGAAACTATACTCTTCATCTTCTTTTTAAGCAAGCGATCGAGCGCGCGCGTGCACACACATGCTCACACCCTGCCCCCTCTCTTCAAAACAGAATTTTAAAAAGGAAAAGAAATCTGGAAAAGAGAGAGGTTTCCTGCTTATTTTTTTCAACATCCCCTCCTCCCCCTTAGCCACGAAAATGCAGTTAAACACAATGAATTTGTTGTTTGTCATCAAAACTCCAACGCAGTTCTTTGCCTGCTAGGTGAAAGGCAGCTTTTTAATTTTTTTTTTCTTTTCCTTCTGGGGACCATTAGCTTTATTTTAAGACTCGACTTGGGTTCCCCAGCGTTGTACACTACAGACCTCAACTTTCTAACTACAGACCTGCATGGTTTGTCAGGCCTCTAAAATTAACTCCGGTTTGAGGATAAAAACACAAACATACCATCCTGTATTAACAGAGATACCTATACAGGTCAAGCTCCTACCTAAGAGAAGCTAAGAAGCAGGCAGGAATTCAAAAGACACCACAGAACCCAGGAGAATGCAAAGTAAGCGGTGGGTCTGGCCCTGCCAGGCACCCGAGCTAAGAGCTATCAATCCTTTGGTGAAAACAGCCACTGATTTTGAAGCAATCATTTTACCCACCGGAAACCACCTTTCATTTGCTATTCCTCCCCAGGTAAAAATAACTTCAAGCTAAAGCAATGTGGGGTGCTTTTAGCTAACCAATGAAGATGGAACGTTTGTCTTGCTTTGGGGACAAGGAAAATTGTAAACTTGTAATTAGCAATAAGGGATGTCCCAAGCTTCAAATAATTACTTTAACAACAACCATAATTCTCTCCTCTCCTTATATATTTGTCTCCAAAAAGCTAAAACTGTTGCTAATAATTCACAACAAACATTTGTTTGCTTAGGACATGGTTAGTAAGTGCTGGGGATAAAAAGACCAAAAGAAAAGGGGGGAAAAAATCTCTGAGATATAAGGTTCAACCTTTGTGGAGTGTAATTCTATCAGAAGATACCAAATGAGAAATTGATGAGTCTACAGGATTAACCTAAAGCTTTACATTTTAAAATAAATAATAGAAGGGATCTATTCAAGTTCACAGGCAAAAGTGCTGAACCAGAAGAAAGGAAGAATTTTAATATCAAAGAGAAAAAGAGGAAATGAATAGTAATTTTTCTGTAAATATCTAAGCTTTTTGTTACTAGGTAGATGGTAAATATTGCCATAATTCACACCTAGTCTCTTCAACAGAGAAGCATTGTGACTAACAAGTGAAGCATCCTTCTCACTCTCATATTAGTCAGAATAAGCAACAAAACTAGACTGTCATCCAAGACATAGGAGAAAGAGTGACAATTCATCTTTTCCCTTGATGTATATGGGAGGTCAGTGTAGTTTCTAAGGGATCTCCTTCCTACCTGTTTAAGCAAAGCGTTTCATAAGGTAAAGTTTGGAGCCTCAAGGATCAAGAAGTCTGTGTAGGGAGACAATGTAGGAATTCTTTGGGAATAGATATTTTGGGGATCATTTCAGAGTAAAGACAGAAACCTTCAGAACAAATAATGATACAATCAGATTTGGGGGCTTGAAAAAGTGGGTTACGTGACATCTTATTAGATCATTCCTGAAGTTTACTTGAAAGAAAATATAATTTTTCTTATTTTCCCATTCTTCTCTTTGTTCTCCTCATTCTCACATCACTACCACCATCACCACCACCACCACCACCACCACCACCACCAAGAAGACAAAAGTCATATCTTGTTCTTTTCTGTATCACTCACAATGCCCAGCATAGGTTTTTGCTTATAGTAAATACTCAAGAAATTTTCAACTTTAATTGAATTGATTGATGAACAATACATGTTAATTAAACACTTATTATGTATCAGGCCTGTACTAAGCTGGGGATGCAAATGCAACCAAAAACAAATAAGGATCCCTTCTCTCAAGTTTTCCTTTGAATTGGGTTGGGTGAAGGTCAGGGAAAGGGAGAAAGAGGAAATAACAAGTAAAAAAGAACTGAAAGGAGGTAGGGAGGAGGGATTTATCTATGTGAGGACATGGTGGCAAAACTGCAATTTGCAGAGTCAGAAGCATAGCTGGAAAGGGAAGGAAACATGGCTAGCTAGGTCCTATCTGGAAAATGCAAAACACCTGAAGGAATTTATAAGTGGAGATGGAGCCTTGTATAAAAGAAGAATGTTCTTCTAAGGCAAGAAGTCTACTCAGTAATGAAGGAAAAGACTAGAGTCAGGTAAAGAGAAGTTAAAGAGTTAAATTTGAGTTTGATGTCTACAATAACATTCTTGGTAACCAAGATTCTATAAGAGGGTTACTTATACTTAAACAAGTTGAAATGGAAAAAGCAATAGATTTGTAACCATAAGATTTGGGTCTAAGAAATACTAAGAAAATTTTGTTCAAATGTCAACTCTGCTTCCCATAATTTTTATCAGCAAATATTGTTCCCCTTTAGAGCCTTGCTTTTCTCATCTGTAAAATGAGTTGATTGGACTGGATGAACTTTAAATGTTAGTTTCTACATATATATTTATATAAATGTTCCAGTGTCCATCACTTACAAAAAGACTATCCTCCAAAAAGGGGATTTGAGAAAAAAAAAATTATTCTCTGAAACCATGGTGAGGAAAAAATGGAGTTAGCCTTCTCTGACTAAATTTTCCTTTACTCTGAATTAATTCAATATTAATGCATATTATCTGGTCTGTTCTTACTTGCATCTATACATGGGGCCCGTTGTAATTATTCTCTAGCTGTTTTCTATTTATATGTCTTGTTCTTATGAAGTGCCGTATAACTTCTGTGAGATCAAAAACAATATCTTACCTTTCTTCTTTACCTTTAATAGCATTTCTTGAGATGCCCAGCCTCTAATATATCTCAAGGAGATTGTCAAACCTTAAAGGCAAACCAGATCTTGGAAGAGCAACAATTTGGCCCTTGTTAGGTTTGAGACAGTGGTCCAATTCTTCCTCTTTTATCCCCGTAAGGAAACATGAAACCTTCTATCCTGTATCTTTAACAGTTCACCCAGTGCCATTGAGGGAGTATATATTCTCATTGCCTGCCCTTTTTCTTTAATATTACTCACTTTCCTCTTCCTGCCTGTCTAGTCACTTAGACTATAATAATGGAACTCAGGTATCTGTATAAGATATCCTCAAATGAATACTTCAAATGTGTACCTGAGGGAAGCTAAGCATTCATCTACCTGCCTACATCTATACTGGAACTGGGTTTCAGCTTAATGATCTGGGTATTTCACTGATCTATAAGAGCTGTTCTTACTGAAAAATGTCATTCATTAAACCTGCCAAAATGAAAAAATGATGCTTGTCTTCAATGTGTTGTTTTCAAATAACCAGAGAATTATTGAATTAGAAAGAACCTGAGAGAAGTCACCTAGTCCAGCTCTCTTAGGTTACAGATGAGAAAACTGAGATGCAGAGAAGTCAAATTACATGCCCAGAGTTACATAGTATGTGTTAGTTCCAGGACTGGAACCCAATCTTTTGACTCCAAGTCCAGTGAGAATTAATACCATCCAGTACATAATTGAGTGCTAATTTTGATTTATAGACTCCAAATACTGTTAAGGGTGTGTTGGAAAGAAAGATGGAAAAAAAAGATGGAACAGTGAGAGGATTTCTTAGAAAAAATGGAACTTTAACGGAGCCTTGAGGAGTTGATAGAATTTAAATAATAATGAGAAGGGGAAGGCTTTCCAAATAAGAGGGAAACAAATGAGTTAAGGTAAAGAAGAGGAAATGACAAGTATATTTTGGGAAAAGTGAAAAGACTGGCCTAACTAGAGAGTCACATAAAATGAGAGCTAGGAAGGATCTCACAATTAATCTAATTAGCCTTCCTCTTTTTTACAGAGGAGAATATTGGACCTCAGAGAAGTTAAATGTTTGCCTAAGGTCCCACAGCAAATAAATGGCAGATCTGAGACTGAAACTCAGACCTCCTGACTCCCAGGCGGATGGTCTTTCTTTCTACTTTTATAAGTTGTCTCTTTCTGGGAAAGATGGATGAAAAGGAATGGCTAGGTAAAATAGAGTCACTTTACATCAGCCTTGAAAGCCAGGCAATTGAGCTTGATTTGGTTTAATGGACATTAGCTAGACCACATAATCCTTGTGTCTTTGTCCTTTCTTCTACTGACTGAAGGCTCTCAACCCGTTATTTGGGCTGACTTCTGCTCTCTGCTTGGGGTTGATTTTTGCCAAAGGTGTGCTTGGAGGCAAGCCTGTTGGAGCAAAGTGATTAGATCTCATTCATTGACAACATACTCTTTTTTTTTGGGGGGGGGTGACCATTTCAAATCCACATCTCATCCATATTGATGATAATTTTTTTTTTTTAAAAGAGCTGCAACTTAAAAGAGAGGTTATTGAATGAGGTCCTTCTTCTCACTACAATGCCAGCCCTAGTGACCACTATAGTTGAAGTTACATACAGACTTCCTTTATACCCCTCTGTTTTCATTAGCTCATGTAACTTGCCAAAGAATGATCCTTTGGGGCTAAAATTTTCCATGCTGGGTCTTGGCAAAAAGGTGAATTTTTTTGGAAGTTTGAATAAAATCCCTTCAGCCATTTTTTAGTTTGATGCTGGTGAAAAAAGTACATTTTCCCTGCTTTAAATTGAAGACTTTTTAGCACACAAGAAACTCAAAACCAGATGAACTTTAAAAGCTGAAACTTTCCATGTGTCTAGTCTCTTCTAAGGATCCTCCTGGGTAATTTTGGAAACAAAAATTAAAAAACAAAAATAAAGAAGTAATGAGCAGTTGAAAAAAAATCTCTTTAGAGAATGTATATTAAATATTCCATTTTACCAAACCTTAGTTCCATAACCATTTTTGTGTCTATAGAGAACCACATAATCATAAAACTGTTTATTAACAGCAATTATGTAGCTTTGATTCCAGCTGCTCTTTTATGACAGATGGGATTTTCTTCCTTTCTTTTGTCTTTAGGATCCTCCTTTAGTCCCACACTATTAAGATAAGATTCAGACTCATGAAAATGGGAAAACAGAAAAACTATGGTTCCCAGAGTAATTGTTATATTTCCTTTACAGTCCAGCTCTAATCTCACCACCTCAAAAGTCTTTCTTGACTAATACCTTGTGAATCCTGACTAGATGTTTCTTCAGCAGTTTTATAAGCTATATTCTAATTTAGACCCAACTTTCGTCACAATGATCCCACTTACCTTATCCAAGCTAATCCAACAGATATTAATTAAGTCACTACTATGTGACTGGTAATATGGTAGGATTTGGTGATATAATTATAAAAATAAAAATAATCCCTGACTCAAGAAGCTTATATTTATTTGGGAGATAAATGCCCAAGTTACCTCCCCCCACCAAATAAATAAATAAAAATAAGATCAGTTTTTGACTGACATAAACATTTAGGTATATATATGATAATTTGAGGAAGAAGAAGAAAGTCCAACTAAGTGGATTATATTTTGAGGAATGGAAGATAGTACATGAGCTAAGCCTTATAAAATGCTAAGAAAGAGGTTAGGAGGTTGAAAGAGGTGGGGAATAGAGATAGAAGCAGAAGTAAGAACAAAGAACATAGTCAATTCAATATATATATATATATATATATATATATATATATATTTTTTTTTTTTTTTTTTTACTAAGTGCCTACTATGTTTAAAGTACAATGCCAGGCATTGATTATACAAAAATGAAAAATGACAGTTCTTCCCCTCAAGGATCTTACCTTCTACTAAACCTGGGGAGTGTTCTTCTATGGATGTGGATAAGGATATACACATAATATGACTTGTTTCTTCAACTAGATTGATAGCTCCTCCTGTTTTTTTTCTTTGTTTGATTTTTTTTTTTTTTTTTTTTTTGCTTCTGTTGCAAGTCACATGGTATCTGGCACAGTGCTAAGAACACAGTGGGCACTCAATAAGTGTTTGTTGACCTGAATTAAATTGAATGCTAACCCACAGAGCTTACAAATTGCATTATGGATTGCAAGCCAGATTTGTCAGTGCATCATATTTCCTTGCAACTCATAAATACTAGTCAAACAATCATTTCTGTGAGAACCGGAGTTTTGCCCATTCTTCTCAAATTTTATTTGCAGCTGAAGAACTGCTTGTTAGGCAGATTACGAAAATACATTCAGATTGACTATTTTGGATCTAGAACATACCAAACATTATGGGCTCTTCTGAAAGACATGGCATGATAGATCCCTGGTCAGAACTGGGTTCAATTTGTGCTTCAGACATTTATTTATGACCTTGGACATGCTCTTAAATATGCTTCTATCTCTATCTCCCTCACTCTTTCCCAGTCCCCTTTTGGCATCCCATGTGGGTATTTTTTTTTAATCCCCTTAATTACTCATGTTTTCTTCTTCCTCCTCAAATTATCATGTATATACTTATATGCTTATGTCAGTCAAAAACTGGTCTTAAGATTTTTTTTTTTCTGATAGGGATGGTAACTTGGGCGTTTATCTCCCAAGCAGAATATAAGCTTCTTAAATCAGGAACTGTTTTGTTTGTTTTTTTTATATAATTATATCCCCCAATCCCACCACCCTATCTGACACATAGTTGTGACTTAATTAATGCTTTTTGGATTAGCTTAAATAAGTTAAATGGGAAATAGTGACTAGGGTGTTAGAGTAAATGATTTCTAGAGGTTCTTCTAGATCAATGAAGTTTTCATTTTTTCATTTGTGCCTTATTTGATATGGAGTCATTTGCCTCATCTTGGCCTCAAATGATAGGAATATTAGATTTGATGTTTTATAGTGCTATCCATTTTCAGCACATATCCAGGGTCCACTACACTTTAAGTTGGTGCTGCATTTTTATCCTTTTCTGCAGTATGGGACTAAAACCTTGATATGCTAAAAGACTTCCTCAGGGCCACACAGAATTAGAATTTGGGGTTTTTTACTCCTATTTATGGCCACAGAACTTCCTCATGGCACTTTTCCCATTAGAATTTACTTTTCCAGAGTTAGGTTCTCCATGTCTTTCCCTTCCCAATTTCCTCTTCAGATCATTCCCTGCCTATGTCCCCCAACTTTCTCTCCCAATCCAAGCAAACATCATCTTTGGCATTTGATTATCCATCTTTTCTCTTCAGGGCCAATTACAACACAGGCTAGCCCAGGGCCTCTTGTTTTCACAGAGTGGGCTGGACAGTCTCCGGGGAAATCGGGAAACTAGGAGTGAAGGGACAAATAGAAGACAGAGAAATGACCAGCAGGGCTGCTGATGTTTCTATGTGCTGGCTGGCTGGCTGTGTGCTGCAGCTGCCTCATGGCGTAGACAGAGAATACTCTGATGTCAAACTCCTGCTGGCAGCCCTAACTGTAACCTGAGGCTAGATTGGCCAGGTTGGCCAGGCCCTGTGGGGGCCACCATTAGGTGGGGCTGGTGTAGACAACACAGGGAGCTATGGTGGTGGAGAGCAAAGGGAAGACACCAATGAAACCTCTGCATTTTTCACAGTTCAGGGTGGGAAAGAGTAACTTGTGTGGGAAACATCCTACTCTGAATCCATGGTAACACCCATTTTGGCTGCTCAGGATTGGACCCCAACCAGACATTTATTAAACAGCCTCACATAAGCTGTGGTCTAGCTAAAGAACAATACCAAACTGATCAAATGTTAATGGCTTCAATCTGTTCTTGGGCTGAGTTCCCCGCCCCATCCCCATCCCCCTCTTCCTTGCATAGAATTCAGATTTCTCCTCTCCAGTCTCCACTGGCAGTTCCCTGTACCCTCCCCAGTGGCGGAGGTTGCTATTATTCCAGTATAGGGCCCCTGTGGCTGGAGCAGCACAGATTTGGGAGTACTTAGAACTTTTTTAACCCAAGAGGAATTTTTCAGCTGACCCTGAGTGAGGAATCATGGGATCCCAGTTTTAGAAGGGATAATGATCTTAGAAGATATCCAAATGTTCTCTTTCTCCCTTCCCCCCTTCACCCATTTTACAAATGAGAAAACTGGGACCCAGACGTAGGTGCTTTGCCCAATGTCTCATAGATATTATATGTCAGGGTCAGGATTTGAACCGGAGTCTCTGACTCCAAATTTAACACTTATTCCATCTACTTAACCACATTGCCCTGAGCTGAGAACAAGAATGTAGAGTGGGCTTTTTTTTTCCTCGTGGAAACTCATTCTGTCTTAGTCCTAAAAACTAGAATATATTTCTCAATCTGACTCCCTATTGACCAAGAACAGAAGAATAACTAATCTTCTGTAACCTTTGTGACCGGAGGCAAATTCTTCCTTTTTCCTGTCCTTATCTGTAAAATAAAGGGATAGACCATATGATCTTGAAAATGGACTCTTAAGAGACATCACGAGGTACTGAGGAAGACTTACATTCCAAATGTAATTTCTGATGCATACTAACTAGTTCTGCAGCCATGGACAAACTGCTTAATCTCTCGGTGTTTCTCATCTTTATAAATAGGATATTAATATCAGTAGTAGGTACAGTATTGAGTAAGTGTGGGAGGCAAATGAGATGATGTATGTAAAGTGCCTTGCAAACTTGGAAGCCCTACATAAATGTCACGATTATTGTTGGTGGTAGGAACCATCTAACTAAGTTTCAGCTGAAAAGGGGGCGCGAGATGACTCATTGAGCCCTGAATTGTTCCTGTATTCAAAACAAACTCAAGGGGGAGACAAGGGGTGGGAGGAAAGAGAAGATTCATTTCAGCAGATTTGGGCATGAAGGACTCAAGGCAGCCTATGACACATTATGGTTATAATTCCAGCAGGAGCAAAACCCACAAGAGAACCTGCTTGTTTGGTATCTGGAGACTTGGGGAAGGGGATGGGGAGGAGGTAAAATCTTTACAGAGTTTGCATTCTCTGCTTCCATTGTTCCAGACAGCTGCAGATGTGGAGCACAATATTCATTAGGGCCCATGTGTTCCCCCTCCCTCACACAGCATGGAATGGAGCAGATGGGCGTAATTTATGCCCAAAAGGTTCATGGCAGGCCTTGCTAAGAGGAAGTGGGATTAAATGGCAGTGTTCCACCCAAAGACTGCAAACCCCTACACAGAAAGAAAATCTGAACAAGAGATCTGAGCCTAAACAGCTAGGGAAGGGGGTAGGGTGGGTAAGGGGGCTAGTAGGAGGCTACTTTGGGCATTTCATGATTTTCACCTGTCTTGGGTGATGTAGAGTAAAGAGGTAAGGGAATTCATCCCTCCATTCTTCTCCCTGGGTTTTGTTACCATGATAGAGGCCATATTAATGTATCAATGATAGTTACAAAGAAAGAAAAGTATAAGTGGGCAAATAGAGTCAGAAACAAGCAGACAGGAACACAGATAGGATACACTGTTTCACAAACTTTAAACTCTTAGACTCCAGTCTAAGCCTGCTCAGTCATGCTATAGCTCAAGTACCCTGTAGATGAACTTGAAAAGTTCAGACCACAGCATTGTAACCTTATTTGTCAGATTCCAGGACTAGCTAGGCAACAAGAACCTTGGACTTGCAGCCAGAGGAAGCCAGGTTCCTTTCCTGAGTCTATCATTATTTTAGAATTCTGACAATTCACTTATTTATTTGAGACTCAGTTTCCCCATCTGAAAAATAGGGATAAAAAACATTCATACTATTTATCTTGACAGATAGTTGTGAAAATCCAACATTAATGTGAAGTGGTTTGTGAGTAGAAAGTACTATATGAATAATAAAGTAACTTGTACTTAGATAAATGCAAACTATTATTATTTATGAGTACTGGTAGCAAGGGAGTTCTGAGAATAAAAGTAAGATTCAAGTTGCTAGGGAATAGATCTAAAGAGGCTCTTTGGCCTCTTAATTCCAAGGCCATTCCTTTGGTTGGCTTGGCAGTGTGATATCCTAGAATAGGATACAGACTAGGTACAATCCATTTCAGCCTCTTTGATTGGGGCTATTCAAGTCTAAAGCCTTCAACTCAATGACCTTGAAACTGTTTGGCATTTTCTCTAGCTAATGCCCTCTGAGGGCAGCAAGGTTTCAGAAAATTAAATTTGGACTTAGAAGCATAGGGTTTTTAAAATCTAGCTTGGCTACTGATTGATCTAAAGCAAGCTATTTCCTCCATTTAGGTAGGTCTCAGTTTCCTTGGCCATAAAATGAACTGGTCTAAGAGCAAGAGTGCTTAATTAATCTAGAATTTTGTGAATTTATTTTTTTTTAACACTTTGGACTGCATTTCAATATAGTTGATTTCCTTTGTAAATGCATGTATTCTATTTTTAAGAATATAAAAACATTATTCTGAGAAGGTGCTCATGGGCTTTGATTAGATTTATCTTAGGGGTCTGTGTTGTTAAAAGGCTTAAGAACCCATGGATTATGGTCAGTTCTTAAACTGACCTCAAATTGTTTGTGACCTCATATGGACCCTCATAACTAAATATTATGTGGCATGATCAGTAGGCTTAGTCTTCAGAATCTGATCTTTAAGCCCCACTTTGCTATTTTTTTTGTTTTGTTTTGTTTTGTTTTGGGCCCACCAGTAAATTCTTAACCTTCCTCCTTTTCCTAAGCTATAAAATGAGGATCAGAATACTAACCTACCTGCTAGGACTATTGTGAGTAATAACCATTAAAAGAGATGACTGGGAAGCCCTTTGCAAACAAGAAGTGCCATATAAATGCTTACTCATAGTACTTGACATCTCACCCTAAGCTTGTTTGGATGCTTATGAGCTGCGGAAACCTTGTACCTCACTTGCTAATCCCCAATATAACTCTCAGCAGTTATTTCAGCTCTGGGTCCAGTGGGACTAGTGTCTCAGGATAGAGATTGAAGTTCAGATTTATGAGTTCCATTCCCAGAACCATGATTGAGTCACTGAGCAACCATAGGCATGTCCCTCTTGCCGCCTTCATTTCCCCATTGGTACCACCAGGATAATGATACTTCCTACACAGAACTGTTGTGAAAATTAATTAACGTTTGTAAAACACTTTGAGCTGCAGGGATGAAAAGCACTGCAGAATTATAAGTGTCTGGAATAATTAGCTCTTGCCAGTAAAATGGGAGTAAAAGAATAGAGCATTAAACAGAATTGGAAGAGGCTGGGCAATGAACAGATATGGCTCAACAGGGTTCCAAATTGTAACTGATGAAGCAGACCTTAGGTCCCTGTTGCTGCCCTGTAGTGCTCACTGTCAGCTTCCATTAATTGACATGCTAGAGAATTGGCTTCACAAACCAGTAATAATAGTTTTTCCTTAGGAAATGGCTTTTGTCTAATAAGAATGATGCTCCCAGGCCTGGAATAGAAGCAAGCACTCCTACAGGTGCTCAACAAATCTTTGTTGATGATCTAACTGTAGATCTTCATTGAGATCCTTATAAAGAAAAAAAAATACCTTCCCCAAAAGTTCAATGCCATCTTCTCGAAAATCAACTAGAAAGAGATTGAGCCTCCTTCAGTCTACTTTATACTAAGTGATCATCTCATCAACTTTGCATAATACAGAAATAATATTCAGACTCCATCAGATCCTCAATCCTTCAGAGTTGTCCCACTTTCACTGCTTTCCCCAGCCAGGAGTGGTCATTCCCTCTTCCAAACTAACAGCCCTTTGGAGAGCTGACAGCGCATTTTTATATTCTGTTTTTTGACAGGATGTAAAACTTGGAATTTCAAGATCATTCAGCTCATAGATTTTCAGATCAGGAGCAAGCTAATATCCCAAGAAGACAAGAAATTTTCCAAAATTGCACAGGAAACGAAGTAGAACTAGGATTTGAACATAGATTCTGGATCCAAATTGAAT
Source organism: Sarcophilus harrisii (assembly GCF_902635505.1). NCBI lineage: Eukaryota > Metazoa > Chordata > Mammalia > Dasyuromorphia > Dasyuridae > Sarcophilus > Sarcophilus harrisii. The sequence continues at coordinate 99,270,844 of NC_045426.1, forward strand.
GCTTTATATATGCGCATGCACACACACACACACACACACACACACACACACACACCCCTCTATTTCTCTAGTACATAAACATATCTTGACTTAGTTTGCTGAGATCAGGAGAATTTCATTTTCCCCAAGAGCAACCAGCAGGATTGCTTGTTCATAGTAGATATCCATGAATATCTGTAAAAATAAATGTATGGTTACCAAAAAGTAAAAGATGATGAATTATTTAGAAAATTCCCTAAGTTAGGGTGACAATGAGAGAAATATCTCTAACTAATAATCAGCTAGCTCTCTGATTATATTACTAGATCCACAAAGTCAACTGTATTCTGAAAACCTTGGCTATCTTAAAGGACCAAGTGTGCTCAGAAATGTTAATCAAGCATTTCCAGTAATTCTGGCTAACAGCAAAATAGTGATAGGAACTCTTCCAAGGATTATTCCGTGGCTATTGTAGGAGTAGAGTGCTATGGATAACAGCAAACCATTTCTAAAAAACTCATTAATTTCTAAGTATTCAACTCAGATAAAGGGTGTGGTAGGTCTAGAGAGTAGAGATAGGAAGTTATTTCTATGCCATGGTTATATTTTGGTTGTAGATGGACTAAGTGGGGGGTCTAATTGCACCCCATATATTTCCTTCCTGACTCTGCTAAGCAAAGGATTCCTCCCTTTCCTCACCTTTAAAATGATTATAATGTAGCTCCTTGCCTCATTAGATTATAGAGAAATAATATAAACTAAAGTTCTTTGCAAACCTTAAGTACTGTATAAAAGTGAGTGGAGCAAATAAATTTGAAATTATCTTGTTTGGAAATGGTGAAGTTGGCCAGATAGACCTGGACAATTTAAGAAATACAGTAGCTCTTTGTCTATCGACTCTAAAATTAAAATTTCAGGTGAAAGGAACTAAAGATAAGCATACTTATCCACCATCATGATTCTCCAGGTGTGACTTCACAACATTATGAGATGTAAGGACAGCTGCTTAGCTGTCCCTTCTATCTTCCAGGGAAGGGGGGGGGTGGGGCGGAGGGGGGGAAGGTCATTGATTTCAATATTACCAAACAACTTCACTTTACGGAAATTTTTTTTGAAACCACTGTGTTTAATATCAACACAATCTCTTTGGTTTATGACTGAAAGTAGTAAGCATTATTACTTTTCAGGTAACCAGCTAGTCTTTGCCTTTTGTTATTGTTACTTTTTAAATGAATACATTTGCATGAATATAGACCTTGATTCCTATTTTGTTTTTTCCTTTCTTCATGTTGGTGGAGTAATGTTATTTGCCTCAGAAACCTTTAGTGAATTCACCAAAGGATGTTACAATTCAGTTCAATGTAAAAGAGGTGTGTCAGGTTACACCTTGCCAGGTATTAGGAATACAAACTCAAGAATGAAAACAGATGAGGGCATTTACAATAAGTTTACAAGACAATAATTTTTAAAATTGGCCAATCAGTCAAATCTTCTTGTTATCTTCATAATAATTTTTCCTATATTTCCCTATTCCTTTCCCCATGCAACCATAATTCTGGGTGGTATAGACCTGCATTGATTAATATGCACATTTAGAAACATCTCTATTGCAAATGTTCGTATGAAATATTTGTGCCCAGCCTGTGATAGAGCCTTCCAAGATTGTATTGGTCAAGGGGCAACTAAATGGTGCAGTGGATAGAGTTCTAATCCAGCCTCAGACACTTAATACTTCCTAGCTATGTGACCCTGGGCAAGTCACTTATCCCAAATTGCCTCAGCAAAAAAAAAAAAAAAAAAAAAAAAAGATTATATTGGCCTGATCAGCCACAGTTGGACACACTGTACCTTGACCCCAGAATACTGATATCATTTTGGTCCTCTTTGAAAAAGGACAACCACCACCACCATAAGTCCTCATCATCTCTCTCCTGTTCTATTTCAGTAACCTTCAAACTCTTTTCCTTGGTTCAAATTTCTTTTCAACTAGAAACAGTTCTCCACTCAAAATGATTTTTCCCAAAGTGCAAATCTGACCAAGTTGACCCAGCAACTATTTAATCAACTCTAGGGACTCCCTATCATTTTCAGTATCAAATATGAAATTCTAAAGTTTTAAAAACTTTCAAAATCTAGCCCCTTCTTACACTGCTTATCTTCTTATACATTACTCCCCTCCACACACTTTACAATCCAACGACAGTGGCCTAGTTGCTGTTCATGAAATCTATAAATTCCCTGCTTCTGGATTAGATGGCCTCTAAATGTCTTAAATATTCTTCCTCTTCATCTCTGCCTTCTAGAATCCCTGGTTTCCCTGAAATTATCTTCAATTTATACTACATATATTTATATATACATATATTATATATATCACATATGTATAATCTTGTTTTTATATAGTTGTTTCAAATTATCTTTCCCATTAGACTATAAAATTCTTTAGAGTAGGAACAGAAAAATTTAGCCAGCATTTTTTTTTTTTTTTTTTTGTCTTTCTTTCTGTCCCCAGAACAGTCGTTATTTAGAAATAAGTGCTTTGGAAGTGAGAGAGCCAAAGAAAGATCTCTTTCACCTAAAAGTTGAAATATTCACTTTCTCTCTCTCTTTTCAACCAGAGTCTCTGGAGGGCAAAAGTCTTTATAAATTACAAGTGGATCTTGCTGTAAGCAAGCTCAAGATATGAAAATCCAGATTTGGATAGGCTCATGGGATCAGAAATTTAGAACTAAAAGAAATCTTAGAGGGTTTCTAGATCAATGGCTTCCTTCCCCCCAACACACACTGTATTTATGAAGAAACTGACAACCAAAGAAGTTACATGACTTGCCCAAAATCACATAAGCAGTAACTTGAAGAATCAGAATTTGAATCCAGTTCCCCAGATTCTACTCCATAGGGTTGGGAAAGAGGAAGGAGGCATTATTTGTTTAACAAAATGACTGTGCTTTAGAAAAGAACACACAAGAGAATTTCTTCCAATAAAAATTATCTAATACTTTGTGAATACTTACAAAATCTTCCAATGATATACTATTATAGTATATTATATACATATAAGGGAGCAATATATATGTGTGTATATTTATATCATATATAATAATATAAAATAGGGAACTGGTCAAAGTGAGAATCCATCTATGGTTGGGAATAAGGAAGAGTAAAAGTTAAGTATTTACATTGTTGGAAGGGTAGGAAGTGGAAAGTAGGAAACAATCAAATTATTATATAACTCCATCCACTTTAGAGAATAAGTATAAAGGGGAAGGTTTTTTTTTTTAATACTATCCAAAAGCATGAACCCAGAGAATAATATATATAGCTAGTTTATTACTGTAATAGGCTTAAGAGAATGACCCTCTATATATGAATGCAGCAAGTCACCAACATCACTTTTCAGTTGATTCATTACCATATTTATTTTCACCTCAGAAGTGGAAGAGTTCCAAAATAATTCAGGGGCATGTTTGGATGCTTTCCCATATATCAACTAAATTACAACCCCTTTCTCGTTTATCAATTAGCTCATAGTCCCCACCCTAGTTTATTAGATAGTTAATAAGCTATGGAAACAACTTTCACCGTAAGCAGTTACTTATTCCTCTATCTTAAAACTCCTAATGCCCTAGAATTAACTCAATGTTAAATGTATTAACTACATAACTTATTAACAATGTAATCAATAATAACAAAAGGTCAAATAAATATTTATAATATTTTAACTGTGAGAAAGATCACATCCATAAGTCACCTTTATCACCAAAACTGCAAATGACTTCACTTCTAGAAATAAAATCCCACTATTCAGTTCATTCAAGCTAGCAAATAAATTGTTCTTCTCAAGAATCCTCTTCAAAGAATAAATGTTAAAAAAAAGTTTCATCAGAAAAGAAAATCTCTCCATCTTATTTCTCTGTTTTCTCCAGCTTCTCTCCAGCTATGATAGGAAAAGAGTCTCCTCAGCTTTGCTCAAGACATCATTTCTAATAAATTCTGTCCAGACTGACTCCTAATAGAATAGTAATTAAAACTCTACCAACAAGCTGCCATTTTCACACAATTCTATCGGGTTCTTAAAGATACAATGACAGTATCTATAATCTCTGAGGAGATTGAAACTGGTATTATGTTACCCTGTGTTGGTGTATTATTATATTCATTCACCTCACTTAAATGCATGATAGGTTACAGATAATTGTCAGCTTTGGGAGAAAAATGGACTACAGTTGGAGCAAAAGTGGTGAAAAATGTATCAAGAATTAAAACTTTTTATTATTATAGAATGTAGAAAGCTTCCTAATGCATTTCAGCTACATATTTGTAATGCAGTATTAAAGAGTTGTCTGAATCAGAGGGTTGACCGTAGTCACACAGCCATTAAGCTTTAGAAATAGGACTTGGATCCAGGCTAAGTCTGGCTCTCTGTCCACTATACCAGAATGCCTTGCAGTAATTGTATTTATTTTTAAACTTCATAACAGTATTGCAGATGGACAGATTTTGCAGCCCTTCTTTAAGTGTGAATGCATGTTGTGATTTGACGCTGACATTCTATTTTGGGAACAATTCTAAACTCCATAGTGTTTACCAATGACCTCTTCAGAGTCCAGAAAGAGTACTTTGCATCCATTATGTAGCTCTTTATTTGGAAATGATCCTCTAAATTGTCATCAGCTCCAGTTTAAATCACAGTTTATCAGAGTTCATTACAGCCTCTGTTCTCCATGGAAAAACAATCTCTACAGTATTTAGTTTTCACTTTTCATATTAGATGTCTCTGCTATTTACTTTTAAAACTAAAACAAATCAGGTCACCTTAGGGACTTACTAATTTAACATTAGCAACTTTCTAAACAACCATTTGACATTAAAAAAAATGATTTTCAATTTACACCCATGACACAAGGGATATTCTGTGAGTAACAAAATTTTGTTTACATATATCAAAGACTTTCCAAGCTACCCTACATCCAAATGGTATTTGGATTTTTCTTGGTTTTCAAAAACTACAGAGTTCATCTTTACTCCCAGATAAAGCAGAACCATGAAAATGTCAGGTTGAATAAGGGTTTACATCCAAATTCCTGACAAACGTGATTTTAATAGGTTTACTGATCTATTTCCAAAACAATAGTGAATTGGGTAGTGAATTTCAGGGCAATGGGCAGCTCTCTTAGTAAGATATTCATAGGCTTGTAATTTAACTTAAAGATAAAAGGTATCTCAAAGTTCATCTACTCTAGTTTCCTAATTTTACAGATGAAGAAATTGAGGCACATAAAAGTTAAATAAGTTGTACAATATCAAGGAGAAGCAGAACCAGAATTTGAGTCCAGGTTTTTCAGTAAAGCTAAAACCAAGAGACTTTTATAACTCACAGAATCTCTGAGGTTTTTCCAATTCAGAAACTTATCTATTCTCATCCATGGGACAAAAATCTCTTTTCTAACATCCTCAACAAGGCATCTTCAGCTTTTACTTGGAAAAATGGTAATCAAAAGGAAACTTGCTACTAAAGGAATCTTCCCCCACTTGTTTGTTTGTTTTTGTGTGAGACAATGAAGGTTAAGTGACTTTCACAGGGTCACACAGATAGTAAGTATCATTTGAGGCTGGATTTGAAAGCCCCTACTGACTCTAGGGGCTCCAGCTGCTCTTGCCTCTTCCACTTTTAAACTGCCCTAAATATTGGAAAATTTTTCCCTGACTCAAGTCTAACTCTAACTCTCTGGAACCCTCACTAGTTTTGCCTTCTTCCAGATCAATGGCCTTTCTCTCTCTCCTGGACTATCTGGCTTCAGTGGCAACACAAATCTGGATAACTGGAGATGGCTCTAGTTCAAATCAGCAATGACTATTCCAAGGACCAGAATATCAAACCATTTCTTAATTCGCCTAACTATACTATTGTCTCACCTATATTTTCCCTGTTATCATAGATTATGGGATCATAAATTTAGAGGGACCATCAATTTCAATTTTCTCATTTTATGATTGAGAAAGCTGACACATAGAGATGCTCGGGGCCATGACATTGTCAATGAGGGTAGTATCAGAAAGACTTTGTAAAATACTTTAGTAAAGTTCCGATAAACTGTATCTACAGCATTCCTTGAAATACTAGTTTTTGGTCTGTTTGATCTAGACAGGGTATCTCTAGTGTCAGAAACTCAGTTTGGAAACTCCCTTCCATTAATACATAATCAACAACTTAACTGTAATTTATAGTTTTTGAGAGTTTTAAGTGACTTGCTCTGGTGACCCAGAAAATATGCCATAGAAGCAAAACTTGAACTCAGGGCTTCCTGACTCCAAGCCCAGTCCCTCATCCACTCTGCTTTTTCCAATCTAATAACTCTTTCCTGAAAAGAAATGACCTTAGTCTGTTGTGAACTGTTCTTGATGAAGCCAACCTGATTCTATGTAGTAACGATCTTCCTTTCAGATGTTGATATTACTTTACTTTATCCTGGAAGCCTGGTATAGTAGAATACCCACTGTCTCTGAGAGCCAGAGAGCCTGCTTACTATGTTTAAAATCTTTACCAATGCATGCTAGAATTTTGCTAGGAATTAAGGACAAACTCACTGGCCTCTACTTTGAAAACTATCTTCCTTATCTTTATCTCTTTCCTGATCTCTGTTTTCTCTCCTCTCTCTATGCCTTTCTGTGTTTGTGCCTCTGTCTCTGTCTCTATCACTATATCTGTTTCTTTCTGTCTCTGTATCTGTCTCACTTTCTCTCTAAATTTGCCCTTTGCCTCTCCACTAGCACCTCTTTTGCTCTCTACAATCTCTCAATGATCCAAAGTTTCTCCAGAGTGCCTCAACAATCTTGTGCACAAAGTTTTTCAATTCCAGAGAATACTCCTCTCCCCAATTATGTACCTTGTATTCATGGAGAGAAGAAATGGCAAGCCACTCCAATATTTTTGCCAAGACAATCCCAAATAGGGTCAGGAAGAGTTGGAATGGGATGACCAAACAGAAATAGGATTCATTATATTTCTCTTACTTCTTTCCAACTGTGCATGTATGGAAATTATTTTGCAGACTTTAAAAATGTAAATTTGACTTGCTATTGTTGTTAATATAAGTCTTGAATAAATTGTTTAATTAACAAATTACTTGAAAGATAATTTACCAAAATGGGCTTTTTCTTTAGTCCCAGAAACTCATGTCATTCTATAATAAGATCCTAACAGTGCTTCTCATTTAAGTTTTTGTTTTGTTTTATTTTTGGTGAACGGTCCTAAAAAGCAACTCCATTTAGAAATAGAAAACAACTACAGTCCAGTTGATCAGGACTAAATTCTTACTATCCTATGAGTTGATGCCTCCAGTGACTTTTTTTTGCAGAAAACAATAATATTCCCATAGAGCAGCATAGTATAGGTATGATTTCTCAGATCTAAAAGGTGTGACTACTTAAGACTTTTTTGCCTCACTCTAATGACTGTTTAAAGCAGATTTCTGATGATGCCCAAGTTTATTGTCCTTATATGGTCTAGTTAATTTTACACTGTTTATGGCCAAATAGCACATTTGATCTTGGTTAGATTACCCAACCAAAAAAATTGCTTTGCGTTAGTAACAAGGATAGGATGAAAAAATGAGAAAGTGACTCAGGATCAGATAATCAAAAGCATGTTCCCTAAAAAATTCCCTGGGTCAGCAGTGTCATCTTTGCATATCAAAGATAGCACATAACTAGCCCAAAGGCACTCTCCAACATTTTTCACAAAACAAGAGATTAGGAAAGGCTTCCTACAGAAGGAAGGATTTTACCTGGGACTTGAAGGAAGTCAGGGAAACTAGAGGCAGAAAGGACAAGAGAGAGAATTCCAGGTATGGGAGACAGGTAGGAAAGAAAGTGTCTTTGCAGGGAACCATAGAAAGGACATCAGTACCACTGGATCAAATAATGAGTGAATAAGTGAGAGTGGATATGTGTGTATATGTGTTATATGTATGTGTTACCAACATTTATATATTGTTATATATACCATGTGCCAGTCATTGTGTTAAACACTTTACAGTTATTACCTCGTTTTGATCCTTACAACAATCCTGTGAGGTAGATGCTATTATACCCATATTACAGATGAAGAAACTGAAGCAGACAGAAACTAAGGGAAATTGCCCCAAATCACAGAACTATCATAGCATATTCCAGCTTGATCACACCCATCATGCTTTTTTCCATTGTCCTTTGGATCCCTTGAAAACATCATGTTTTATATTTTAACATGTTTAACATATATGGGATTACTTGCCATCAAGGGGAGGAGATGGAAGGAAGCAGGGGAAAATTTGGAACACAAGGTTTTGCAGGGGTCAGTGTTAAAAAATTATGCATGCATATGTTTTTGAAAATAAAAAGCTTTAATAAAAAAGAAAAAGAAAATATCATGTTTGAAAAAGCAGGGAGGAACCTTAACTCAATATAATGATTAATCATTATAGAGACTAATGACCTCTATACAGCTGCTTTCTGCCCCTAAAAAATCTTCCTATATTTTGTTGATATATTTGATATATTTATTTTTATTTATTTATATATTTTTATATTTATATAGTATGTTTTATTATTTATATAAATATAAATATATTTATATTAGATTGACATATTTAAAATCTTACCAAAGATCAGAATTTGAATTTTAGATGCTATTTTCTTAAATACTAGTTATTTCATGGAAATTTCTGTTCTACATGATTTAGATAGTTATACATATATAGTAATACTATTTCCTTAGTGAGACACAGAATCTACCTTTCTGTCAGTTATTTCCCTAGTTGGATTTATTTTAACCTGAAGGTGTCTTATATAACCAACCTGAGGCTGAAATGAAAGACTCCCTTAATAGTGTCTATATCTCTTGTTTGAGACCAGATTATGGTCATTGGTTTTCTCTATCACTACAAATTAAATGAAGCTTCATCTTATTTACACTGAATTAACTAATACGTTCACATGCTAACTTCCTGTGTACCAATTGCTCATCTGGATACCACATAAGCATATGCCCAGTTCAATTAGGAAAAGAAATTAAAAAAAAAAAAAAAAGTCCAGAATCTATCCAGGGAGTAAATAGAAACTAAACAAGACTAGGAAAAGGAATATAATAAACAAGAATGTCTACTATGTTCCAGGTACTGAGCTATGTACTTTTACAAATACTATTTCATTTGATCCTCAAGACAAACTCAGTTATAGATACTTTTATTATATCCATTTTATAGACACAAGAACTGTAGTAAACAAAGTGACTTTCCCAGGATCACCCAGCTAGTAAGTATCTGAGGATGAATTTTAATTTAGGGCTTCTTGGTTCCAGGTGCAGCCCTCTGTCTAGATTCCTCTGCACTGTTCAAGACAATGATAAAACAATACTACTAAAGGGGATATTTATACTGGAGTTCTATATATTTATTTTGCATTCCTCAGAAGAGAACTGGCTGACCCTTAAGTTTAAGGTGACTCTAATACATGAATTATTTATCTGGAATCCATAAACTTAAAAAAAAAAGTTTTGATAACTGTTGCAATATGATTGCTTTCCATTATAATTGTATGTCTTTTATTTTAATCACTTAAAACTATTATTCTGAGAAAGGTTCTATACACTTCATCAAAATGTCAAAGGGGTCTATGACACACGCAAAAAGTTAAGAACTGCTCTAGAGTGCCCTCTAAATATAGGAGCAAAAGTTGATAATGTTTAATAAGGAAAAGTTCCCAGGTCTAGATAAGAAGAATAAAGAAATATAATAGTTTAAACTTTATTATATATACTATATAATTATGCATATATACATGTTAGCAATTAAAAGATATATATGTGCATTAACAATAAAGTCTTATCTTTGAAGATGCTTAAGTTCCCCTTAAATAATTCACTCCAGGCCTAACAGCCCAGAAGTGGGAAGTTTGGGAAGGGGGTGATACTTAAGTTATGAATTGGACAATTGTTCATTACACAAGCAAACCTCCACCAATGTCTTCCTCCAATGTTTCCCAGCCTGTCATAAAGTTCATTCTGAAATCTCAACAGAGCATCCTAAACTGGAAATCCTTTGAATATGAGCCAATGGTTGGACAGTATAAGTTGTCCAAGGATTCACTACCAGGAGGTTAGCTAACAGGTGATGAATTTTTGTGACCACACAACTCCTGAAATCATCTACTAAAGTCAAGGGGATGGAATGAGTCCCCAAACCAAAGTAATCACATACCCTTGAAATGTTATCATTAACAAGAATTTATGAAAAAGGAAGAGGAGAAAGACAAAGAGAAGGCAGAGGAAGAAGAAAACAAGGATGGAAGAGGAGAAAGAGAAGGACAAGGATGAGGAGGATGAAGATGAGGAAGATAAAAATAAGGAGAATAAAGAGGAGAAAGGAAAGAAGGGAAGGAAAAGAGGAAAAAAGAAAGAAGAGGAAGATGGAAGGAAATGTCAATGAAAAAATTTTAAAATATATATAAGAAAATAGAAGGAAGTTCAGAAAGAAATAAGCAAACAGGACAACATTGGAAAAAAGCATATCAATTTTATTATGTACTTTTAAAACCAACAAGCTGTACATAACAAAGATTCACCATTTCATATATAATTTTTTCTGTGCTTCTTTGAATATGAAAATGATTGAGTTCACTGATACCTATCAAATTCATAATATTTTTTTAAAAAATAACTATATGAAACTTGTATAGGTCTTATTAATACTGTGCTCAGAAAGACCTAAAATCAAAGTCATCAAGTTAAGGCAATTTTTTTTTTTTTTTACAACAGAGGAGTCAAATATGCAGCAACAGGCCTATGCTGCATCCAGCAGCACTCAGAAGTAGAAGTCAAACAAGATTGAAATGGAATTGGGAAATATTTAACAAAATTAACAAAAATTCAGAATATAAATAATGTTAGCATGAGGTTTTCTAAGTCAATATGCAGCCCACACAATATGCAGCTACAAAGGACCATAAAAACCATCTGGTCCAGTCAGTCAACCAATAAATATTTATTAAGCAACTAGTATGTGCTATATACTATGAAGCACTAGGAATAACAATAACAAAAGACAAGAAAAAGTCTTTGCTTTCAAGGAGCTTATAGTCTAACGGACTACACTATTCAATCCCATATTTCGCAGGTGAGGAGAATGAGGCAATACAAGCATAAGAGTCCAGAGACATATATATATATGAGATAATTAATGGCAAAACCAATATTTACCTTCAAATCTCATCCTCTTTTCACCTCAATATGGTGCCTTTTTTAACGAAAATACTACTCTGTGGAGCTGTTTGTCTGCAGCATTAAATAAGATAATGATGCTGGTGTAGACATACTTTGTTCAAAATAATTCTTCCCCTTCCTCCCACCCCCAACCATATTCAAACCAAATAATGAGGTAGCCTGTAATTACATATTTTTTTAAGCCTGTCATGTTGTGAGGATATGATGAGCTCTAATTGTAGAAGAGCACTTAGGGAGACTTGTAATTATACAGTCATTAAGCCAGTTAAATACACTACGGTCTCTTCATCATTCTCTGTATTCCTTGTGTCAACTGGCAGATCCCCCCAGCTGCACCCCAGCTGAAGGATTAAGCTGGCAATTAGTTGTCAGCAGGTACCAAAACGATGGTCCACATCACTATAATGTGAAGCTAACTCTTCTCTGAGCCCTACACTTTTTCTTGACACCAAGAATTGGACTTAATGATAAAACAAATGGCAGATTACAAACAGGACAAACATTGTGAATCAGCAATGAGATCTTTGAAAAACTTATATTTACATAACTCTCCTGAAGTTAACATAGTACTTTACAAACAGTTCCTCAAAGAAGTTGCACAAAACAAACACAACCAAAACCCCAAGAAGTAGGTATTAGAAGTGAAAAATACATATTGAAGCAGCTACTTTACATGGCAAATATCACATGGCTAGGGTGAAGGAGAGCCTGGATTCAAACCCAGAACTTACTTCTTAGCTGTGTGGGGTGGGGCTAGACCCCCTTTCCCAAATTAACTAATCAGAGGCATTACTAGGTAAAATTCTGGATTTCTTATATACATATACATACATACGTAACACACACACACACACACATATCTCAGGTATTTGTGCCAAGAAAAATGGAAGATTTATTTACTCCTCTCTCTGATGGCTCAGGAATTTTGGGGGGTCAAAACCAAAATCTTCCATAAGCATAAAAGTTCTCTTTAGGTCCGTCCAAGAAAACATTTTCAGCAGGAGTTCTTTTCTTCCTCCTCATTCCTCATTCCATGCTTTCTCAATCATTCTCTAAAGTGGAGATCATGAGTGAAGAGAAAGGGGTACTTTCTCACCAGCAAGAGTAGAGGTGGAACTCACTATTTGGTTAAAATTGCTGAGAAATATAGAAAGCAATCTGACAGAAAATAGGTATAGACCAATATCTTCCAGCATATACCAAGACAATATCAAAATGGATTCATGATCTAGATATCAATGTAAACACCATAAGTTAATTAGAAGAGAACTGAACATATCACCTCTCAGATTCATGATTAAGAGAAGAATTTATGAATAAACAAAAAATAAAGAGCATTATGGAACATAAAATGAATAATTTTGATTATATCAGATTTAATAGGTTTTGTACAATAAAATGAATATAACCAACCAAGGTTAGAAGAATGGAAAAGGAGTGAATTGGGGGAGGGGTGAATTTTATAGCCATTTTCTCAGATAAAAGATTCCTATCTCAAATATATAGAGAACTAAGTCAAATTTATAAGAATATGAATCATTCCCCAATTGATAAATGGTCAAAGTAAGTTGTGATATATGATTGTGTTGAAATACTACTGTGCTATAAGAAATGATGAGCAGGTTAGTCTTAGAAAAACGTGGAAAGACTTGCATGAAATAAACACAACCAAGAGAACATTGTATAGAGGGATATTGTTTGAAGAGTAACTGTGAATAACTAAGCTATTTTGAGAATTATGATCATTCAAATCAACTACAAGGGACTTATGAAGAAAAATGTTTTCCACTTCCAAAGAAAGAACTTATGTATGGAAGAATATTTTGTAAAGTTCCACATATATAACTACATCAATTGTTGGCCTTCTCTAATATAAATTTGGGAGAAAAGGACAGCTCAGAATTCAAAATGTAACAAAAAGAATGGAAGTACATTTTTCTCTCCCATTTCACTGCAAATATGAAGCCAGTGCTATTAGTAAGATGATTCACGGCCCCAAGATGCCTTATTATAAATGGCTGGTATATTTACAGCCTATAAAACATCTCTGAGCACATTGACCTTCAGCATGTGAGCCCTCCAGTTTATAGCACTGAAGAATGACAATTGCCCATTGAAGCAAGAGAAGATTGTACAACCATATAGGAAGAATTGGAACCCACTTGCCACTAGGGAATTCTGCAGAAGAAGAAAATTATAAAAGTCACTAAGATGAGACAAAACCCTTTCTTCCATCATTTTGATTTTATGTCCTTTTTCATTTAAAAAAAAAAAAAAAAAAAAGGATTGTGAGCTGAGAAGCAGTATGGTATTGTGGAAAGACCACTAGACTGAGTAACAAAATAACATATTCAAACTCAAGCTTCCTCTGTGTCACCTTGGAAAACATCTCTGTATTGAATAGATAAATGAAAAGTGTTTTCAGTATCCAATGGACTACGCCTATCATATGTTGCGGCTGTGCTTGTTACATTTAAATATTCAACTGTCCAAAAAAGGAAAGCCTTTTCATTCCAAGCCTTTGATTCTATGACCTACCACAAGAATTTAGTTAACAGACAAATCTACTGCTGAATTAACCAATCCAAGGTAGGGGCAACAATAGGTAACATTTGCATAACACTTTAAGGTCTACAAAGCATTTTCCTTAAATAATATCTTGAGAGTAAACAGAATTATTCCCATTTTTCAGATAAGGAAAGTGATTCCATTCCATAATCTTTAAATTTCAGAATATCAAAAGTTATGAGCAGAATAATCTTTTAATCCCAAAAAACATTTGTTGAGGGTACATTTGTGGGTATGTGTGAAAGACAGAGAGATCAGACATAGAGAGACAGAGACAGAAGAAAAAAAGACTATTGTTCTACTCTAGCTACCTTATCATACTGAAGATATCCTATCCTTTTTCCCTCCTCCTCTGGTGAATTCCTTCCTAGAACTTCTGTTCTTGAAGAAATTTCCTCCACGTTTTTCCAATTCCTTATATATAATCCAATCCCTTGTCTCCCCTCCCATTACAATTCCAGTTCCTTGAGGGCAAGACCTATCTTCCTAACATTTATATCCCCAGAGCTCTGCACTGTGCTAGGCAGTAGTAATTGCTTTTAAAATGCACTATCTAATCTATCTAGCCTTTTACAGAATTCTTAAACAACAAAATCTAGTATAAATAGCCTTGAAAAAAGACTTTTTTTGTGTGAGGTAATTAGGGTTAAGTGATTTGCTCTGGGTCACACAGTTAGGAAGTACTAAGTATCTGAGGCTAAATTTGAACTCAGGTCCTCCAGACTCTGGGACTGGTTTTCTTTAAAAGACTGTTCTTTTAAAAGAGAAATATATGCTATTCTTCATAATATATGTATTAAATGAGGAAGATGTACTATGTGCTCTGTAATTACTCAATAATCTATTCCTTAATTTTAAATAAGGAGAATTAGGTCAATTATGTCCAGACTTATTTGGTGATCTAGCGATTTTTCATTTTAATGATTTTAATATTGCAGTTTTACAAAGCAGAGAAAATTTTCTGCTCAAGATCTATTTATTCAAAGTTATTTCCTCAGAAGAATTAAGAGCTGTGATCACCAACCTTTCCATGAATAAGAATAATACTTTGTTTACCCAAAGCCTTTCCATGACTAAAGGAAAGATTAGGGGACTTGTGCTAATCCTAAAATCCCTGGGCTGAGGAGAGTATACTCCTGCCAACTGGAAATTTGGCCAAACATGAGTTGATTTGGGAAGTGGAGAAGGTTTTATAGTAAGGTAAAAGACAGGAGGGAGTATGTCAGAAACAAATGGCTTGAGATTCTTGCTGGTAAGGTCTTGAATTCAACTGAAAGTTCCCAGTTTAATAGTTTGGGAGTTCAAACTAAGTTTCAGTTCTGTTATCTATGACCTTGTACAACTTATAGAAAATGATTCAGATTTAAAGAGAATGACCTGAAAATATAATGGAAGAATAGAAAAGTTCAGCTACCCATAATTCTAATTTTTAAAAAAGTGTAATTAAAGTTGGTCTTAGCTAGTTAAGTAAAAACACATTACTGATAAACTTCTAGGATAAGCAGCAAGAAAAATAAAACCTACAATTAAACATCATGTTTTGTCTCTGTCATGATCAAATTGGCAATTACTGTTTTTTCATAAGGCTGGGGGATCAAACATTTAATAAGGGAGATGAAATAAGAAAAAGTGGATTCTCAACTTCTTGGAGGAGGAGGTGAGGAGGTGAGGAGGTGGTACTGTATTGTTGTATTTTTATTTAACATTAGCAAAGCATACTGCATAAGCGCGTGCCTTGAACATATTAGGTACTCCATAAATTTTTGTTGAATTTCATTCAGTTCAATCAAAAATGTTTTGTAATCTCTTGTTCTAGATGCACACTTAGCATCTAATAACTGTTGCTCCAGAAGGAAAAATTAAATTTATCAATCAACCAAGAACTACAGCTCTAAGAATTATGAACCACAAAAGAAGTGTTTTTGAGACAAGGTCCCTTCCTGTTGATAAGAAATTTTCATTCAAGTTCCTGTGACAAGATGTGTACTCATATAATAATTAGGGAGCATGACAGTGCTATATCCTGATTCAATAAAATGCTGAATTGGATAGGAAAACAAAAAGGGAAAAAAGAACAACATATAATGAAATACTAGTTGTATGGGACAAACTAACTACAAAAGGATTTAAAGATAGGAGAACACTATGATCTGGCGTCAGAAGGTTCCATGAACAAAGCATTTAGACTTAATGTCTACACCATTTTTTAAATCAGGAAAGAACAATTTTTATAAAGACCCATTCACTCAAAGATGATTATTTAGAAATATAAGTAACTAAGCTGTGACCTTCAACCTTTCTAATAAGAAATCACCTAATAACATCAGAAACATATGTTATCAGTAAAAATGGTATTAAACTTTAGAATTCACTCGGCCGCTGTAATACCAGGATCAAGGCCTATCAATCTGACTTATAACTAAAATCTTCAAAACATATTGTTTCACCCACTAAAGTTTGAGCTCCTTGAGATCAGGAATTATCTTTTCTATTTGTATCCCTGTGCTTTGCACATAGTGAGTGCTTAATAAATGCTTTCTTTTTTCTTTTTCTTTTTCTTTTATAAAAAAAATGCTTTTTTTTTTATAATGCTTTGAAATTTGCAAAAACTTTCTTCAAGACAACACTATGAAGTAAGGAATTTGGGTGTCATTTCTACATTTCACAAAAGAGGAAACCAGGATTCAGAACAGTTAAGTGACATGGGCATAAACTCATAGCTAATAAACAAGCTTGGAACCCAAGTATCCTGCTGCCAACTGCAATGTACAGCTAGTAAACCATACCACTATCAGAATAAATTGCTCCTTGTCCAAAGCCTTAGCTCAATAGAGGGAAAAGTTAGGTACAAACAAAATTTATGTTGCAAAGGTCTGTGCTACCCACTCTGAATTTACTAAAATGGGATCCATAATCTAACATCACATAGTATACACACACAAAAGCCTCCAATTGCCCCTTCTTTTATTTTAAGTAGTAAAAAGAAAAAAAAAAAAAAAAAAAAGGAACCAGATATCACTAAGCTCCCTGGTCTGTTATTTTTCAGTCATATCCAACTCCTCATGAACCTATTTGGGGTTTTCTTGGCTAAGATACTGGACTGGTTTGCCATTTACTTCTTCAGTTCATTTTACAGATGAGGAAATAAGGCAAACAGGGTGGTAAAATGACTTTCCCAGAGTCACAAAGCTAGTAAATGTCTGAAGAGGGATTTGAGTCAGAAAGACTTCAGTCCCACAGTTTTATCTGCTGAACCACCTAGCTACCCTTCCTGATCTAGTCAAGTAAAAATAAGTGAATTGTCACAAAGCCATTCCCATTGCCTTCTACCTTTCTTCTGTTCCTCTACCGAAGTTCCTAATTCTTCAAAAGAGGGAAGATCAAGTTGATATGGAGGAATAAAACTGAAAACCAGACATCACATCTCTCTGAGGGTAAAAACAAAAATCTAAATAAGTATGTAAGGAATCTCACATCCTCTGGTGTAGAGCCATTCTTGTCCATCAAAATGACCTTAGGACATGCAGAATTATGTCAGCAAGTCATTTGTGGGATTGGATGAGGTTATCACTCTGGTCTCTTCCAACTTTTGATACTATCTATGATCTGGTCATGCTCTCCACTAGAGAATGCTGTTTTAAGCTCAAAACCTTGGGTTCAGCAGAACTTTCCTGCAATTTGGAGAAATGATATGCTGAAGGAAAAAAAGAAATGTTCTCCATCCCACGTTGATTTGTAGAAAAGAATATGTTTTAGCCAGTGAGGTTGCATTGGGATGTAAAAAGTGATTAGAATTATTGAATACATTAAACATCCACCCCTTTCCTTCAAGCTGGTGAAGATACTGACAGGAGTACTGATTTGAGGACAAAGAAATCTTGTACATTGATGTTTCAAGCACCGGACACACAATATGAAACTATTTTAAGACTATAAACATCAAAGATTTAAATAATAGCTCACGTTTACATAATACTTTAAAATCAACAAAGCTCTTTCTCACAATAACTCTCTGGGGAAGATAGAAGTATTTTTTATAGATGAAGAAGCTGAGACCCCGCAAAGTTAAGTGACAATCCAAGTCAAACAGGCCACAAATGGCAGAACCAGTATTAAAACAAATCTTCTAACTCCAAATCCAAGTACCTTTTGCTGTAATATATTGTCCAGTTTCTCTCTCTCTCTCTCTGACTCTACATATAGATATGTAGATATATAGATATGTAGTTATAGATAGATTTAACCACACACTGTATATACACACTATATATATACACACACACACACACATATATACTATACATGTACACATACAGGAAAAGAACAGCTGGTAGAGAAATCCAAAGAGTGAATATATTGAGTTGACACAAACCCCTTGCTCCTGAGTAGTACAGAAGATATTTCTGAGGCACCAAGCTCTCTGACCCCTGTGGAGTTCTCGACTCTGAGCACAAAGGAGACTGGAGAAGCTGGGAAAAAGAAGGGAGGAAGTGGAGAAAGTTTGAGAGAAAAGAGGAGAAGAGGATATATAAAGGAAAGGAAAAAGATGAGCAGAAAATAGATAAGATGACAGAAGGGGGAGGGACCATCTAGCAGGACAGAAAGAACTGAAGGTCTGTAATCAGAAAACCGTGTTTCAAAGTACTTGGATGACTTTGAATAAGTCATCTAACCTTGAGGAAATACTGTTTCCTCATTTGTAAAATAAGAAATTTAGACTAGAACATCTCTAGTTTCCCTAAGCTCTAAAGCCCCTCATAAAGAAGTAGAATGAAAGTAATCAATTAAATAACAATGGCAGAGGAAGCTAAGAAAAACCTTAACTGGAGTGACTCAGAGCAATGGCACCAGGTAGACCTATATGAGAGGTATGGGAAGAATGGCTGTTAGGTCCCGGGATTGTAGATAAGCCTGGGCAAAATCCCCATCCTGCACTCATTGGAACTTGGCATTACCCAGTTATTCATGGATACCTCTTGTCCTTTATAATTTTTGACCAGCAGGATGGTATATGAGGAGTTAACGTCAACCTTGTGTGCTATGGAAGCATGTATGGGAAACCCCTAAATATAACTCTAAGACATTCATGTCTCCTCCCTCAAACAAGGATTACAATTCTATGATAGCAAATTAACATATTGTTTTTGGGATGCAGAGAAACTCTGACCCCTAAAATCCTGGGTGAATTGGGTAGCCAGAGCCTGAGCTCTATTGCTTATGACAGCCCGATGAATCATTCATTGTCAATAAGATTCAGCCGTTGAGCTGCCTCGAGTATCCACCACACAAACAAAGGGCCAAATGTAGGAAGTATGTACTTCCCTTTTATGCCCGAAACCAAGGCCACAAATCATCAAATAAACATTTATATCACTGTCTTTTGGGGAAACTGGTTGGACTGCCACAGATTCAACAAGCCATTTCTCCAGAGTGCCCAGCATAGCTTTTCAGGGCCCTGGCTCCAGGATTCAATCCTACCTCACAAGTGAGCCAAGTTCCACGGGTGTATCCCTCTGGAATCCAAGCCACCCATGACTGGGGAGAAGAGGGGAAGGACTAGGGGACAGGGGGAAGGAGAGAGGAGGGGGACATTAAGTGCAACCTATGATGTATTGCTTTCTCTAATCATGTGTACTCTTCCTCCTCATGGGCCCTGTCTAGGCTTTGTGGTACATTGCTATTGTTATATTTACATTACTATTTATGGCATCAGTGCCTATGGTGTTTATTTTCCTTTTATGCCAGTTCAGTGTCTTCTATAAAAAGAAAAAAATCAAAGGATATAATGAGAGAAGAAAATGTTGGATGAGATAAAAAAGTATCATGTAAACAGAAAGGGTATCGCATAAATACGCCAAGTTAACTAAACCCCAAACATCCAGAGACAGGAAAAACAAATGGGAAAGTCACCCAAAAAAGCAAATAAGCATTGCTAAGGAAAGGCTCTAAGAAATTGCAATGCTATTTAAGAATGAGATAGTAGAATTTGGAGCTGGGAGAAAGAGGGGCAGCAGAGTCAAACCATGGTCTGACCCATTGTTTTACAGATGAGAATGTGAGACCTTTTTTTTTAATTAAAGCTTTTTATTTTCAAAACATATGCATGGATAATTTTTCAACATTGATCCTTGCATAGCCTTGTATTCCAAATTTTCCCCTCTTTCCCTCCACTCCCTCCCCTACATGGCAAGTAATCCAATATATGTTATACATGTTAAAATGTTAAATCTAATATATTTACATATATTTGTACAATTATCTTGCTGCACAAGAAAGATCAGATCAAAAAGGAAAGGAAATGAATAAGCAAACAACAACAACAAAAAGAATGAGAATGTTATGATCCACACTTAGTTCCCAAAGTCCTCTCTCTGAGTGTAAATTGCTCTCTTTATCACAAGATCATTGAAACTGTCCAGAATATGAGACTTTTCTAAGGTCGTACAGGGAATAGCAATACTGGGCTATAAATTCAGGACATCTGCTTCCAGATTCCATGTTGTTTGTCTCCAGACTTCTGTGGAAAAACCTGTCCATTGATAGTAGGAGAAAGAAAACTCAGAGAGGAAAGAGAGGGTGGGAGAGAGACAGACACAGAGACAGACACAGAGAGGAGGGAGGGAAGAAGGAAGGAAGGGAAAGAAGGGAATGGGGGGGGGGGGAGAAACAGACAGAAACAGAAGAGAGAGAAGGGAGAGAGAAGATAGAAGGGGAAGAAGAGAAAGAGAGAGACAGAAAAAGACAGAGGGGAAATGGGGGTGGGGGGAAGGAGGACAGAGAGAGAGAGATGAATGGAAGAGGAGAGAAGAGGAAAAAGGAAGGGGGGGGTAGAGAAAGAACCACTAAAAGTAAAAGCTTTTTTTTTTTAAGTTCTTTATCTGAAAATAAGTTTGCTGGTGAATGTTACCTCTGATGGGAGACTAGAAATAAAAATAAAAGGTAAATGGTCAGTGACATATCCTAAAGTGGTGAAAGAATCAAGGATAATGATCATCAGCTTAATGAGACCCACTATTTACCACTTACATGATTTTGAGCCATATTCTAGACCTGTCAGTCAACTATCAGTTATAAAACACCTACTTTGTGTCAGACACTGTGCTATGAACCAGGGACCCAACAAAAAGGATGGTAAATGTCCCTCCTCTCAAGGAGCTCATAGTCTGTGAAAGGGTACAGCTAAACAAGCTTTAATATTCTTTCAACTGTAAATTGATCATCCTTTTATTGAGGGGGAAATAACTCAGGGATAACAGAGGTCCCTAAAGATTAGAAAAAAGTAGATTCCCACCTCCTTAGAAGGGAAGAAAAGATAATTGAGATAATTATACCCTGCCTACTTAACCTCAATACCTAGTGAGACATTAGAATAAATTATTCATTAATTTTCAGCTGCCTGAAAGATCCTTAACAGAGTAATTGACTTGCCTCTGAGAAAAGTCAATGTACTGAAACAAATTAAATTTCTACTGAAGATCAAAAGATGAAAAAGACAACCCTCAAAGAGCTTACCTTCTAATATGGCATAGGAAGGGATGGGACATGTACAGAAAGCAGAGTCCAGAAATGTAAGAAGCCAAATGCCAAGACAGTTATGAGAAGAGAATAAGGAATCAAGAGGTCACTATTGGCCATGGGGCTGATGGAGGCTAGTTGGAGGAAGTGCCATGTAAGTCACTCCTACAGTGCTGTGAGAAATAACCCAATAATGCAGCGTATGCATTTGGGGAACTTTAAGTAGTCAAGTTCAGCAGGAATATATAATGTCTGAGGAAGAAAAGTACGGAATTGGGATGGAAATAAAGGCAAGTTATTGGAGAGTGACAATACCAAGCTAAAGAATTTATATATTATTCAAAAGACAATGGGAAGCCATGAAAGGTTTTTGAATGGAAAAATGATGTGATGAGAACAGTTAATTGGGAAAGTAAAAGTTTGACAGATTAACAAAGGGACTTGTTAGGAGGAAAGTAAAATATACTAAGAGTTAATAAGAGCTTAAATTAAGATGATGGCAGTGGGAAAGTTTATTGTCCTCTCATCTGTTCTATTTGATAAGGAGTGATGTCCTTATTAGATTGTGAGCTTCTTAAGGGCAAGGATGTCTTTTGCTTATTTTTGTATTCCTATCATTAAACACAATACCAAATACACAGAAGACATTTAATAAATGTTTATTGATTGACTAATATGAGACATATTTCAGAGTTATAATTGACAAGAGTGACCAGCTAATTTGATATAGAGGGGTCTGGAATTGGAAGAGTAGAGATATTATTCACTTTAGCAGTTATTGATTTTGCTTCTTTAATTTATTGGTTCACATTTATTTATTGAGCTACTGCATGGCATGGTGGAAAGTTTGCCTTGGTGCTAGGAAGACTTGAATTCAGGTCCTGATTCTGGCATATATTGCCTGTGTGACTTAGGTAAGTCCTTTAATCTCTCGGTGCTATAGCAGACCATAATTGCAGAAAAAAAAAAAAAAAAAAAAAGATGCCAAATTGCATTGGTATAGGAAGTTTCCTCATCTGGAAGTTTCCTACACCAGTGAAATCACAGAACCAATCAAGTATCCCTATTTGTTGATTAGGAAGTCAGATGGAAAAGCAAATTTTAGGGGAATGAAGATAAAATGAGCAGCAACACCTTGCAAAACTAAGAGAGATGACTTTGAAGAAAAATCTTGGCAAATGCTCTCATTTGAAATGTCTCTTGATTTAAAGGGGTTGCTGTTGACAGATCTCTATGTTGACCTAAATTTTTGATGACAAGAATGAACCAACAATCCACCCTCGCAGTGACCCAGTATAGTTATTCAATTGGACAAATCCAAACCTACAGCTTTCAGCACTTTGATGGTTCACCTGCACTTTTGTAGCTGAAAGAGCAGGTTTGACCAGTAAGGTCACAAGAAGAAGGAAGTTCCAACATCCCCACACCTGTGAAGACAATATGATTATCTGGCCATTTATACATCATCTCCAATCTAGCAGCAAAACTACCATGACAACGGTAGATTTTTATTTGCCATATGTATGTTAAACTGCAATTTTGTGCTAAAATAATGAAAGTCACAAGGATTTGCAAGCACTTACTAATGTGCCAGGCTTGATTACTTACTAGGTGCTAAATGCTGGAAATACAAACTCAAGAAAAAAAGAAAGATGGCCTCACCCTTCAAGCAGCTTTTATTCTACAGGAGGAAGACAACATCTAAAAGTTGCAAATTAGGTGAGCAAAAAGTAGAAAGAAGGTAGATTGGAAAAGTCAGGGGAGTCGAAAGCAAAACCAGGAAAAGAATGAAAGAAAAAAAAAACTTGCATATAAGAAGACGAATGAAAATTTGTCATGAGGTCTCCAATAATCAGGAGACTTGATGTATGTCACAACTCTGACATTAATTCACTGTGTGACTGGGAGAATCAGTATAATTCAGTGAACAGATGAAAGAGTTTTACATTAAGTGGTCTTCAAGTTCCTTTACCTCTAAATTTCTGATTCCAAGTACTACATTCTGATTTTTTTTTCTTCCTACTCTGGGGAAGAACATTCCTATAGGATGATTCTGTTGTCCAACTGTGAACTGTTAACTGTTGTGAAATATATTCAGAGGTATACTGAGACTTAAGTGCTGATTATCTAAGAAGTCTGACTATGAAATTGTGGTAGATCACATCATCACTAGCAACAATTATTTTTTAAGCAGATCCTATCAGAACTGACTACAAAAACTAGTCCGAAAATGTTCCAAGTTTGATATAAAAACTTCCCATTTCACAATAAATGGAATTGTTTTGGGAGGATACATAAGACTATCAGAAAACAAAAGCTACCAGTTCTTCAAGAACATATTGTTTCAATGGAATGACTCCATCCAAAGATATGGAAACCCATTGGGCTGGGTGACCTGACCAAGAGCTAGAGTTTTCTCCATAGATGTACTGCCTGTATGTCATTTATATGCCTTTTCCCTCACTTTGCAAACTTAGAATCCTAGAGTTGGAAGCTAATTCAAAGGTCATCTAATCCATTCTCCCACCCATTTCAATATATCTTTTATAGCATCCCTGAACTCTATAGTATCCAATTTCAGCTGGAACACTTGTGTTCTCAGGCTCTATTCCCTAAGCAACCCCTTTTATCATCAACCAGCTCTACCTGTTAGAAAATTCTTCCATTTATAAACGTCCATATTGGCCTCCCCATTGATCCTAGCTCTCAGTAGAGAAATAAAGCAACAACAAATGACAGTTTCAATTAACTCAGCCACTGTTGGATGATTTGGAAGGGCAAGAGGAAATAGAGTGAGTCATGCTCCAACAAGAATTATTCCAGATAACAGGGCTACTTCAATGCAGTCCTCATTCCTCACCATCATAGAGCATTAACAGCAAGCACCTGAGTTTCCACAATGAACTACTGAGTTGCTATAAAACTGTTTTGCTTCATGGCCAAAAAACCATGAGAGCCTGTAGGGTTGTTATTGCCTTACAGCCTCTGGAAAGGACTCAGAACTCCAATAACAATATTACATGTTAATCATTAAATGGGTTTGTCTGTTTTTGTCTGGGGACAATACATTTTGATCTTTGTCCTGCCTCTATAAAGATGAATGGCTCAGTCCCACAGAGCCTGGAAGTAAGCTATGGAGCTGTTTGTATCCACACAGCTCTTTGAAAGGCATGACTATGCCCCAAATGCTGAAAAGCTTAATATTGTTCCTCTATGTAGGTACATATTGAGAGGAAGGAAAACAGAGAATACAAATTATCCTTTTCAATCAAGTCACATATACTCATACAGGAAAAAAATGGATTTGAGGACAGAAGATTTGGGTTTGAATCCTGGCTCTCTGCTAGGTTACTTGTGTGACTGAGGAAATCTTTTACTCTCTCTGACTTGGATTCCTCACCTGTAAAAAGAGGGGATTATACCCCTTTCTAATATTCTCTGATTCTATAAAATAAAGTTTTTGTTTTTGCTTACTGGCCAGTGTCTCTCTCCCTCTCACTTTCTCTCTCCTTTCTCTCTCTCCCTCTGCTTTATTCCCTCCTTCCACTTCCTTCTTCCTCTCCCTTCCTTTCTCCCTCTCTTTTTCCTCTCCTTTTCTCTCCATCTGTCTCTGTTTATGTCTTCTCTTCCCCTCTCACTCTGAGTCTCTCTCTCTTTCTCTGTGTGTATATATGTGTATCTCTAAATCTCTATCAGTTTTTATTTTTACTTACTGGCCAGTGTCTTCTCCCTTTCACTTTCTCTCTCCTTTCTCCCTCTCTCTCCCTCTGCTTTATTCCCTCCTTCCACTTCCTTCTTCCTCTCCCTCCCTTCCCCTCCTCTCTCTCCCTCCCCTCTCTCTTTTTCTCAAAATAATCTCCTGCAAAAGAGGGGATATTTCAAAAGACTCTTGTGCTCTTCTACAATACAAAGACTTTTTAAAAGTATCCAAGCAGTAGAAAAATCATTTCACACTTCAGCTAAATATATGAATCAGGCAAATTTGCCCTTCACTGATATACTGCTCCATAGGAACCCCACAATTAACCTATGGTGGCTTATGCAGGCTATTTCCCAATAGAATCCCTCTTTAACTATTGTCTTATCAAGCCCTATTAATGATTCTCTTCACATTAAAATGAGTCTTTACTTTTGCCCACCCCAAATGCAATGAGCTCCCCTTGAAATGTCTTTCTGTCATTTTGTGATTTAAACTCTGAATTCTAAAGGTTTCTACAACTTCCCTAGGCTTCAAGATTAGGTTTTCTATGCTGGCTTTGAGAAGAGGGAATTGAAAGAATGGATTGTACTCCACTAAGCAGCTTAATGCAGTTTTAATTCCTGTTGTCATTGAAGCTTTCATCTTGTCCAATGACATTTCCTACATAGCACTCCCAGATGCGGAAACGTTGAGCAATTCACCAAGCAATGATGATTTATGATTTCGATGGAACCTGCCATTTCAGCCACAGAAGAGCAGCTGGACCATGAATATATTCTCTGAGCTGTAGGTTTGAATGTGTTGACTTGAATAATCATGTTTGTGATTGCTAGAGTGGGTTGTTGGTTCATTCTTTTCATCAAAAGTTTAGGTCACTGGAAAGTTCTGTCAACAACAACCACTTCAACATAAGAAGCATTTCAAATGCTTGCAAGGCAATGAGAAACTATTCACAGATGTCACTCTTCAACATCTATGCTGGCTTTGCAAAGTGTTGGGGCTCATTCTGTTTCACCCACAAGAGGCCTGTGGTTGTATTCTTGGAGATCTTAGCAGAAGTGCCCTATAGAAGAAAGCACTAAGACAAACATAGGGAGATTTAAAAGAAAAAAGAATATGAGTCTGTCTCTAATTAGTAGCAAAGAGTAATTTATTTTAAAATATTCCAAAACGTTAATACTTAGAGAAATCAAAATTAAAGTAACTTTGAGGTTCTATCTCATGCACATCAAATTGTCCACAAAGTGGGCAAACATGGAAAATGAGAAAAGTTATAAGGACAATGAAAAAATAGGTCTGGTAATGCATTGTTGATGAAGCTATGGATAGGTACGCCATTCTGGATAACAAGATGGAACAATACCTCAAAAGTTACTAAATTGGTCATTTTCCCTGAGACCTGTGACCCAGCAATAACATGACTAGGTCTATACCCCCAAGAAGATAAAAGAAAAAAAAATTTTAAAGGAAAAGGTCCTATGCATACAAAAATATTTATGGTAGCTCTTTTTGTAATGGCAAGAAACTGGAAACTAAGGGGAAATTCAGTTGGAAAATGGCTGAAGAAATTATTGAATATTAATGCAATGGACTATTATTGTATTGTAATGAAGAGATAGTTTTGAAAATAAACCTGGAGAGATTTATATGCATAGTGAAGTGAGAAGAACCAGAGAACAATTTATGTTACAATTTCAATATTATAACAAGCAATTTGTTTCTTTAAATATGTTTTTATTGATATTTTCTGTTTCTTATATCACCACAGTTATTCCATATAACCTGTTCTTTAACCCTCTCCAAGAGTCATTCTATATGATAACATTTTTAGGGGAAAACACACTCAGCCCATCTTATCAACACATTGAAAATGTTTGAATGTGTAACACCCATGGACCTGCCACCTTCACAAGTGACAGGTTGGGGGTGTCTTCTTATATTTTTTCGTTTGAGTCCCACTTGAGCTTCATAATTTTGTTACATTACTTTGGATTTTTTTTTTTTGCTGTATCATTCTTCTCATATATATTATATTACTGCGTATATTCTTTTCTTGGCTCTGTTTATATCACTCTGCATCAGTTTATATAGATTTTTTTCATGCTCCTTTGTATTCATCACACACACGTCATTTCTTAATGTATACTAACATTCTATACATTTATGAACCACAGCATTATCTCCTCTTGACCTATCTGTATTCCTTTCTTTTTCTTGTCTAATTGCTATTGCTGCCATTTTTTTGGTTGTTGTTTATTTAGAAGTATACAACTCTTTGTGACCCTGTGGGCCATACTGTTTATAGAATTTTTATTGACAAAGATACTGAAGTAGTTTGCCATTTCCTTCTTTAATGAATTAAGGCAAATAGAGATTAGTTCAGGTTTTCCCAACTCCATGACCAGTGCTCTATCCACTGAGCCTAATTGTCTATAATTATACCAAATAATAGTGAGAAGAGTAGACATCTTTGCTTTACTCTCATATTTATTAGAAAAGGTTCTAGTCTATCATGACTGCATATGATGCTTGCTTTGGGGTTTACATGGATGCTTTTTATGAAAAAATTTTAAAAGGTCTATGTCTAAACTTGTAGGATTTTTAGCATACAAGAGTGTATACTTTGCCATAAGCTTTTTCTTTCTCTATTGAGATCATCATTGGTTTGGATATTTAGGTTTTTAATAAGATTAACTGTGTTGTTTTCCTGATGTTGAATTATCCTTGAATCCCTAGTATAAATTCTGCTTTATCAAATAGAATGATTTCTTGAATAAATTACTATATAGTTTGTTTGATAGGATTTTGGTTAAAAAAAATTGCAATGTTCAAAAGTTATATTGGCCTATTTTCTTTCTATGCTTTATCTTTCCCTGTTTTAGATATTATAATTGTCTCATAAAAGGATTTTGGTAAAATACTTTCTTAATTTTTGAGAATAATATGTGAAGCGTGGTTACTAGCTAGTTGTTTAAAAGTTTGATAAAATTCCACCTTGAATCTATTAGGACCAGAAATTTTTTCTTTGTTAATTGCTTCAATGTTGATTTTTTTCCTTTTATGAAATTTTATTTTTTAAGATTTCTCTTTGGCCTTCTGAAATTTTGAGTATTTTATGTTTGAAGGGTTTTTTTTTTTAATTTTTTGGGATGTCCTTGGTTTTGTTCACATTTAATTGTATAAAATATGATATGTGCATAATAATTATTCTTATTATTTCCTCTGAGTTTGCCATGATGTCACCTTTGAAAAAAAATTATTAGTCTTTTCAAAGAACCAAGTTTTATTTCTATGAGGTTTTTTGTTTCTAATTCATCTGTTTCTCCTCTAATTTTCAATATCTCCTCTTTTGTGTTTATTTTAGTTTGTTTATTTTCTAGTTCTCAAGAAAATGCATATTAATTTTTTTGTTGTTGTTAATGTGTATTTTCAACAATGTGATTTTTCCCCTAAGGACTCTTATAGCTGCATCCTAAAAATTTTGGTATATTGTTTCATCATTATCATTTTCTTTTACATAGTTTTTCATTGTTTCCATCATTTATATTTTGATCTACTTATTATTTATCATCATTAAGTCTCGATTTGAGTCCCCCTACCAATTTCTGTTTTTATTAGGTTATGGTTCCTAAAGAATATATTGATGATTTCTGCCTTTTTACATTTGTTTGCATTATTGTTGTGCCCTTGTTAATGGTCAATTTCTGTGAAAGTTTCATTTGGTATAGAATGTGTATATTCTTTGCTGTTCTATTTAGAAGATGTCATAAGTCTTTTAACTTTGTTCACTTCTATATTTTTCTTTTTGTTTATCTTTCTATTAGACTTATCCAAAATTAATACAAGAATACTGAAGCCTTCTATTACTATGATTTTTACTGTCTCTTTCTCCTTGAAAGATGTTTCCTTTATGTTTCTTGATGATGTTTCCTTTATCAATTTGGATGTTAAGGAGTCTGTAATATATAAGTGTTTTGGGCATTGTTTTGTTGTCCATAGTTCCTTTCACCATTATATAGTTTCCTTGTTTATCCCCTTTTTATTTTTTTGAAAGTGACTTTTGTGTTTCCAGCCCCAACTGGATCTTGTGTTCTTTTCCTGAGATTTTGTGGAGTTTAACACAGATCCCCATATACATGCGATTTTATTCTTCAGTTTAATAGAACAGGCAGTTAAAGATTTTATAGCACCCTTTTCCCTGGCACTAGTGTTCAGAGCTTTATAACATTGATGCTACAGGGTTGCAGCCCCCATCAGTCCTTTGCTACTAAAGGACTTTGGCCAAGCTGGTTGACATGGCCTGAGAAAACTTTACATACTAATATTATAATGTCCACCTATAATGTTATAGGTAATAGAATGTTGTTAGTTATCTACACTTTAACATGAATAAGGAATTTTAAAATGAGTTGAGGTAGATAAAATACTAAGAAAAATCCACAAGAGAGCTGGCTGCTTCTCTATTGAGAAGGAAAAGGGAGGGGGTGAAATCAAGAATGCTGATGTTTTTGCACAATGCCAGGTTCCATGAGCAGATGCTCCTGGATTTTGGTTCCATTTGCTCTATGGCCATGGACCCCAGAAAAATTTCCTGGGAAACAGACAAGTTCTGATCCTTGGATAAGGAATTCAGGTAATGTAACTTAACTAAGTTAACTAAAGTAACTTAACATAACTAAAGCAACTTGAAAACTTGTTATTAAAAAGGTTTTTCTTTGCATTGATCTAATGTCCACTTCTCTGCAATTTCCACACATTGTTTCCAAGCTCACCATCTGGACCACAAACAGAGCAAATTGAATCCTTCTACCATCTGACAGCCTGTCTATAGTTGAAGACAGCTCCCATGACCCAGCTAAGCATTCTCTTCTTTAATTTAAACATCTCCAGTTGTTTCAATTAACCTTCTAAACTATAGAGTCCAGTTCTCTCAATATATTTTTCCCTCCGCTGAATGCACTGTCATTTTCCTTCCTAAAATATGGCACCCAGAACTAACTCTAATAATTCATCAATATATTGATGAGATGACAGTAGGACAGGCTTCATTGTGAATGAAGGTAGCTCTTTCAAATATCAGTGGATCATACTGAGTATCTAAATTAAACATTTATACATGTATTTGCATGTTCTTTTGTATGTTGTGGCTAAAAAGGAAACAAAAGCCATTGGCCACAATTGGAAAGGACAATTAGCAAATTAAGGAAACAAGAATTGCCCTTTAATTCTACTGTGGAGGATAAATATTTAAAGGACAGTTAGATGGCTCCATGGATAAATCCTGAGCTTAATATCAGGAAAATCTGAGGTCAAATGCAATCCCAGATACTTAACTAGCTGTGTGACTTGGCCAATTTACTTATCCCTGTTTGCCTCAATTGTAAAATGGAAATAATAATAACACCAATCTCACCAAGTTGTTGTGAAGATCAAATGAGAAAATATTTGTAAAGTGCTTAGTACAGCTTGGTACATAATAGACACTATACAAATGTTAACTATTATTATTATTTAAATGAGATACTGTGCCTTCATCACAAGTATCAAAACAGAAAGTTCAATAGAGGGTAGGGAACTATAAAAATCTATAAACAGTTTCATTTACTCCTAGTTACTAATGACTAATATAGTCCCTCCCCCCAGAAAAACTTCCTCAAAACAAATAATTGATCTTACCAACTAGAATGTGATCCAGACCCAAACTAATGAATTTCTCATTGTTCTTCTCTCATTTATATAACAGCATCTTTAGCCATCATGGGTACATAGAGACCTATGTTCTGTATCCCCTAAAATTTCTTGAAGGAAAGAAAAATGTCTCATGCCCTTTTATACTCCCAGAGGCTAACAGAGTACCCTTCACATAGTAGAAACTCAATAAATGTTTGTCAATTAATTGATTAACTGATGTATTGATAAACAAGAATTCTGAGTAATCCTGAGAGTGGCAAACAGTTCAGTGTATTCCAAGTCTGGCCAAAGTACAAGAAGAGTAATGCTGCTTTCAGTGTTGTTCACATTAGTCCTCAATTAATGGGTAAATAAACTCTGTCCTGCACATTTGGTAGTCCAATGACTTTCATGAATATTAAATACATATTTTAAATGTCTGAAGAATGTTACCAAGATTTTTTTTTAATAATCCTTAACACAAAAAAATAGACTATCCTAAAATCTGATTTGCATGCATAGTCTAATAGAAAGAATAATTATCTTTGTTAGCAAGAAAAGCTCAGTTCCATCTCTCACCGACTTCTTGTGTTTAGCTTACTAGCTGTGTGACCCTAGACAAGTCACTTAGCCCCAATTGCCTTGCAAAAACAAAAACTAATGGGGGAAATACTTGCAAAGAGCTATGTACAAACAAAATTTATGTAATATATATCTTATATACATGTATATCTTATGTAGATATATATGCATATCTTATATAGATACACATCTATATGCATATGTGTGTGTATTCTCAGAAGAAAGACATTAACATTAAGGAGAATTGTGAAAAGTCTCTTGCAGAACATAGGATTTTAGCTGACATATGAAGGAAGTTGGGAGGGAGAACTGAGGAGGGAGAGAATTCTAGGTGTGGGGGACAACAAGTGAAAAAATATAGCATCAGGAGATGGGGTATGTTGTGCAAGGAACAGCAAGGAGGCCAATTACTGCATCATAGAGGGAAGGAAAGTATAAGAATGTTTGAAAGGTAGTAAGAATCCAGATTATGAGGGGCTTTTAAAATCAGAAATATCTTTGATCTTGAAGGTATAGAGAACCCCTGGAGTTTATTAAATAGGGGGATGATGTGTAAAACCTGCATTTTACGAAGATCACTTTGCCAACCAAGTGGTGGATGGACTTAAGTGGAAAAGACTTGAGGAGGACTGCTAACCAGAAGGCCGTGTATGAGATTGATAAGCACATGAATTAGAGTGGTATCAGTATCAAGAGAGAGGGAGGCATATGCAAGGGATCTTGTAGAGGTAAAATAGATAGGAATTGGCAATAGACTGAATGGGAAGAATAGAGAGACTGAGGAGTTAAGGAAGATCCCTAGGTTATAAACTTAAATGACTGAGACAATGGTATGTTCCTTTGATAGGAACAAGAAAGTTGGAAAGAGCAGGGAGTTCTAAAGGAAAGATAATGTATATATTGCATTTAAGATGTCTTATTAGACATAAAATTTATATAATAGGTAGTTGGAAATGAGAAAATGGATATCAGAAGAGATTAGACCTAGATAAATAGATCTGAGAATAATCTGAATGGAAATATTTGAATCCATGAAACCTGATGAATTCTCTAAGGAAAAAAATATTTTACAAAAAGATGAGAGGCAATATAGTCCAATGGTCTGGTTTTTTTAATATTTTGTGTATACCAGTATGACTAGTAGGCTGGCCACATGTTGTATCTCCCTTGCTATATGACTGGTTTTCCTCTCCCTCATACACCAAGGTAAGGTAAGGTTTTTTTATTGTACTTTTTGGGCACAAGATCCCATTTTGTAATCAAGCCATCAGCAAAGGAAAAAAAAAAATTAGAAGTGAATTTGTGAAACTACAAAGCTTCCCATCATCTCAAGATACTCTATCACAAATGCTCACTTTTAACATCATTCTTCTCTATTATTTAACTTATAAAAACATTATATAGCATAATTTATGGAACATGTATGCAAGGAAGCAGGCATTTATTAGAGCCTTTATGTGTTGGCATTGTGTTTGGTACTGCTGATAAAAGAGAGAGATGAAAGTTCCTGCTTTCATGGCGCTTATATTCCAAAGGGAAGCCAATATTTATGTAAGTATATTTTTGTTGCTATGTATATACAGAACACACACATACACATATGTTATTATTATTATTATTATTATATACATATAAAATGAACACAAGGTGATTTGAAGACAGACCTAAAAGAATCAGGAAAGAGTTTGTGTTTTTGGAAATGGTACTTGAACTAAATGAAAGAAACAAAGGCTTCTGAGAGGCAGAGAAATAATTATATTTCAAGCATAGGGAGGAATGACCAGAAGAGAATCA
This sequence comes from Sarcophilus harrisii, assembly GCF_902635505.1. Classification (NCBI taxonomy): domain Eukaryota; kingdom Metazoa; phylum Chordata; class Mammalia; order Dasyuromorphia; family Dasyuridae; genus Sarcophilus; species Sarcophilus harrisii. The sequence goes on from NC_045426.1 coordinate 99,303,912, forward strand.
AAATTACACAAGATACAGAGGGCAATGGAAAGATCCCATCTACAAGTAAAGGAAACATTTAAATTCTCCAGAACTACTACCTTGCCCTGAGAAGAAATAATTTATAACAATACATAGAATCCCAACATGAGAGTCAGAAGACCTGAACTCTAGCTTGATGAGCCAGAATCAACTGAGACAATACTATGTGGGGGAAAGGAGTAGCAGAGATGAGAGTATCAGAAATGAAGGTAAATGCAGGTTCAAACCCTGTGTGTGACCAATAAGGTCAAGAGGAAAGGAGGAATGTAGAAGAATGACAACGAAGGTTCTGCTTCTCGTTTGCCATTTAACTTTGGGCAAGTCTTTGAGCCTGTTTTTCCATCATAAAATGGGTACAGTAATACTTGTATTATATGTCATGGGATTATTGTAGGAAGCTGGGGTGGGAAGAAGAAGTTAGCTTAAAGCACTTCAGAATTATTATTAATTTTTAAAAAACTATCATTATTGGGAAAGGCAATGTTAGAATAGACCTTATATGACAGATCAGAAGTAGCACTACCCACACATACGTGTGCTCACCCACACACACACACACATACATATACAACAAAGAAAACAGTGAAACAGTCTGGAGGCAACAAGTTATCAATCATTTGCCATACTTTGCCATCTAGCATATGGACCCAGGGAAATAGTGATAAACACAGGAATTCACAAACATATAAAAAATGAATTAAGATAAAACAAGAACTCTTACCACTTAATGAGGGAGGTTTATGGACGTAGATTCATGCCAATGACTCAGAAACATGATTACCTTATCATAAACTTGAGTTGATAGACTTTCATTTCTGAAAAAGCATGGCTCCAACCTTCTTGCCCTATCTCCTGCCAGGTTTTTTTGTTCCTTCTTCTTTTCTTAGACCTGTAAGGCTATTAAATGTCATCTCTGTCCTGTTCTTTTTACCTAAAAGAATAACTGCATTTTGTATTTCAAACACTCGGGTTATTACTTGTCAAGTGTACAATTTCCAGAGTTGTTGCAAAATTCAAGTCCTGAGCTCCTCTTGACTCCAGAGCCAGAACTCTTCCCAGTGTTCCACAATACTTCAACAAAGATACTAAATGTCTTTGCCACACTAACCAATAGTGTCCTTTCCCTAGCTCCCTGGGAAAGAAAAGAAGTAGAAGTGAAGGTAATCTGCTTAGCCTAGTTCCTCTTAGCCTGACCTTTTCTCTTTCACCTTTTTTTTCTTTCATACAGATAAGAAAGAGAGACAGAGAGAGAGAGAGAAGAAGGAAGGAAGAGGAAGATGGAGGAGGAGGAGGAGGAGGAAGAGGAAGAAGAGGAGGAGGAGGAAGAAGAGAACAAGGAGAAGGAGAAAAAGAAGGAGAAAGAAAAAAAGGAGGATGAAGGTATGAAAGAAAGGGTCAAGATCAAGGACAAGGATTTGAAAACCAAGACGGAAGAGGAGGCAAGAAGAAAAGAGAGGAGGAATGGAGGAGGAAAGAAGGAAGGAGGGAGGGAGAGAAGAAGGGAAGAAAGGAAGGAGGGAAGGAAGGAAAGATAGGGAGGAGAGTAGGGAAGAAGGAAAAAAAGAAACAAAACAAAGTGAGAGAGGGAGAAAGAAAGGAAGAAGTGATTTGCTCAATATCTCACAGCTAGTAAGTATCTGAGAGCAGATTTGAACTCAAGAAGATGAGTCTTCTTGACTTAAGGTCTGTCACTCTATCTACTGAGTCACCTAAATCCAAAGTTACAGCAGATTTTAATTAGACTACTCAAAATTCTTTTTTTTTTTTTTTTTTGGGGGGGGGGTGCTTCTTCTAAGATACCTAGGTCCTAGAGACTAAAGTTCAAATTTCAAGAAATTTAATCCATCATGGGTAATAGGATATCATAGGAATCGAGGCTGAAAGGGTCCTAGAGGGCATATGGGACCACCCTCTCATTTACAGATGACTACATTGAATCCCTAAGAAGTTGGGATCTGACCAGCTACCATCTTTTCCTCATCAGCCCAAAACTTGAAAATGAATCTAAATCATAAGTTCCAGAATTACAGATGTGTGTAGATATATGCATATGATGGATATATATGAAATGAAAGGATCTGTGTGTGTTTATACACATAAACCATATAATATCTACATATAGTGATTGTATAATGTCTACATAGGATGTCTTCTACCTTTTTGTATAGGGAAAGGGATTGGACTTATGATTTCATTGGTAAGCTCCTTGAGGATAATCTTTTGTCTCTTTATATCCTTAGCTGTTAGTCCAGTTCTTGGTAGGCATTTATTTGCTTAATAAATGTTGTTTGATTGATTAATGTTAGGGGATTTCTATGTGAAGAAACTCCATTTTTGAAATTTTTGAATTTCGAAAATTCATCTTCTCTGCATGTTAGAATCTTAGAGCTTACCTGTTGCTCTTAGAGGTTAAATAGTTTGCTCAGAGTCACATAGACAGTAAGTATATGCCAGAGGCAGAATGTGAACTCAGGCCTTCCTGGTTTTCTTTCCCTTTCCTGGTAGCTTTTGGCAGGTGCAAAAGGACTGTTACAGAATGTTTGAGGAAGAAGGGGAACACAAACTTATGAATCACTTACTATGTACCAGACATTGTGCTGGAATAACAAAAAAATGTTCTAACATAGAATAATATTCTCACATTCCTTAAATTAGTCTCTCTGTCCCTGAAAAAAAAAAAGGCTATTCAATATTAGATCTAACATTTCACTTAGATTGTTCTATCAGTATTAGGACAACTCACACTTATGGAACATCTATCTGGGCAGCAGCCATGGTTCTAGAGACAGTGGCCCTGGGTTCAAACTCTGGTTCTGACTAATATAGCCAAGAGAAGCCTAGAGTGGAAGTTGAAGGACCAGACTTCAAATTCTTCCTCTGCTACTTAATAGCTCTATGACTTTGGGGACATCATCCACCTCTCTGGATCTTAATTCCTCAGTAGGGAAATAGAAGGATTGAACTAAGTCCCTTCCAAACTCTCTATTATCCTATGAACCTATGGTTTATTAGCTGTGTGACTTCAGGCAAATCGTTGAATGTCTCTGGATCTTTTTTTCATATATAAAACAAGGAGGCTCAACTAGACAAATTTCAGCTCCAAATCTATAGTCTAGGGAACCTGCACATGTTCATGAATAGGCAGCTCAGCTCTGACTTAAGATTTCAGTCTTTTCAGGGAGGCTGGCTCTACCATTGGCATTGCTGCTCCCCCTTCATCTCTATGCACCCCTCTCCTTTGCCAACATCCACCCACGCAGGCATACTGGACTGCACATGCCAGGTGGAAAATGAGATAAGTACTCAGAGAGCAGAGGGGGTGGAGAAAGTGGGTAGGAGGTAAGGAGAGGAAACACCCTGAAGACAGAAGTCTGCCTGCTTACTGCAAATTGCCATGATATAATAAAATTGCCATGCATTCACAGACATAAAATGACCCTGCTGGCTCAAGCACTGGCCAACTCCAAGCATGAAAAGGCAGGACTTTAGCCCGGCAAATCAGTAGGGAGCTAAAGACACTGAACTTGGGACTTGAGTTCCCTTGATAAGGGTATTACATAAACAGAGAAGCAGGGATGGAGCCTCAGCTTTCTATGCACGGAATCCCAGCTCAAGACTAATATTTTCGAGATCTTTGCCCTTTAGATCTAACAGGAAATCTTAAAATGGAAAACATGGAGTGTCAAGGAAGGGGTGAGGCCAGTCCAATACATATGAGAGTTGCAGCAGCATATGGATGGGAAATAAGAGCTTACTAAGAGAATATAATTCAGTTTTAACACATCTCAGGTCAAAGTACGTCTTTCAAGAACAGAAAGAAAAGCCTGTGGTAGCTACATGCATTAATTCGAAAGAAAGGGATAAGGGGGCTTGGCAAGTAGCAGAGAGAAAGCTATTTCTGGATTTCCTTTCAGGAATAATATTAACCATAATAATATAATAATTAGTAATGAAAACAACTGGCACACATAGCATTTTAAGTTTACTTTTTTTGTGCCATAGAGAAATTCTCTGAGGCAGGTACCCTATTCTTATCCCCATTTTACACGTAAGGAAATTGAGGCAAGTGATTTGCCCATGGTCCATTTGTCATGTGGATTTCATGTGTCCTACTCTTTGTTATTTGGAGTTTTCTTGGTAAAGATACAGAAGTGGTTTGCCATTTCCTTCTAATCTTGCAGATGAGGAAACTGAGGCAAATAGGGTTAAATAAGGGCCAAGGACACACAGCTAGTAAGTATCTGACCTAGCATTGTACACAATGAGCCATTTAGCCTTCCTAATCAATTTGTTAGTGAGTATCAGAGAAGAGATTTCTCCTTATTCTAAGTCCAGAGCTCTAGCTACTGTACTATATGCTATTCATTCTAAGTGCTGAATTGTCCAAGTATATCAATTCAAAAGCTGAACCTGGGGCATTCAAGAAAGGAAGATCGAGAGTAAAGGTTCTAAGTTCAGTACAGTGAGCCAAAGGCAGAATAATGTCAGGACTCCTCTAGCATAACTATATTGAAGGGAGCAGGTAATTTAATTACTCCAAGCATGATGAGTTCCTCTTGCCTTAATTCCAAGATCAGAGCTCTTTAAGAAGCTAAATTCATTTATTTATTTACATCCCTAACTATCCTGCTTTAGTAAACATTCCACAGCACTTGGATACAACATTAAATGAGCCAGGAGAGAGAAATTAACTCACTGTCATTAATGGTATTTACAGTATTCACCTCTACCAGTAATTAAGAAAGGAGTGAAAGCCAAAACATGCTTGATCCCACCAGCCAAATGGGAACAATCCCAGCCCACTGGCAGCCTTGGTCTACTAAGTACTAGAAACCCTCAGGACTACAATCATGAACAATAACAAGCCTACAGGTGAATGCCGCTGATTAGCCCCTACTCCTGTGGTGGAAGGGAGCCAATAGAACTAGCCCTTGGCTCCAAGGTGGTTTGGGGACTTTTAGCCAGCTGCACATACACAGGGAAAAGATATGACTCCCACCTTGGATCTCTACCTTGTTCCCTGCACAACTGGAGCAGCTGATCAATCCAAAAAGCATTCAGTTCTGTAGATATGTCATTCCAAAAAAAAAAAAAGAAAGAAAGAAAAGCCTCTGGGGAAAACATGGTCCTTTGCTTTTAATAGTCTGTCTGGCAAAGACTCTGAATCCCTTCTCAGAATCGTGTTATAAGTGCATTGTATTAAATAAAACGCTTAGAGTTACAAAAGAAATCAATTTTATTAAAGAATAGAGTGTTGGGTAAGTACAATGGATAGAGCACCAGCCTTGAAATAGGAGGACCTGAGTTCAGACACTTAACACTTCCTGGCTGTGTGACCCTGGGCAAGTTGCTTAACCCCAATTGCCTCAGGGGGGGGAAAAAGTGTGTAAAAATTCACAGACCCCAAGTTTAAAATTCCCTTACTGTATGATTATTAGCCCAGCCAAAGTTTTTTGGTTTTCCTCCCATGCCAACTATCTTTATATGATATTTTAATGTTAGCAAATTGTTTGCATGCATCATCTCATTTTATAATCGCAGCTAACCTGGGAGCTAAGTCCTACAGATAGGAAGATCACCATTTTGCAGGTGAATAGAGAGTACTCAGGAGAACATGGTAATGCAATTAGTAAATGTCTAAAGCAAGTTTCTAATTTAGGTATTGCTAACTCCAAGTCAAGGATGTCATATACTACTCGGTGCTATGTGACTTTTGCCTTAAATGATATAATGAATAAAAGGTTCTGGGGGCTATGAGATACATTTCTACCTGTCTTAGTCTAATAGGCAGCTAGCTAGTCAATTAAAGAAGCATTGGGAGGGGGTTACTTTTCTGTCCTTTGGCAAATAAAAGGCCAAGGGGAATATTTCTGATCTTAATCTCAATTCCTCTCTGAGCTGATCCTCAGTGATTGGTATCACAGCTGCTCAGTTCCTGGAAAGGTGAATAATCAAGCTACCCCCTGAGTTTCTGCCAAAAATCTATGGGTAATCCACAAATGTTGGTAGATGGAATAAAGTGCTGCTCACAGCAATTATGCATCTTTTGAAAGGAAGACTCCAAAAACATGTAGCTACTAGTCCACCCAGCCCTCAGCCCCTTGTTCCATCTTATCTTATAGTTTGTTGTTATTCAGTTGTTTGAGTCCTATCTGACTCTATAACCTCATTTGGAATTTTCTTGATGAACATACTGGAATGGTTTGCCATTCCTTTTCTACCTTATTTTACAGATGAGGAAACTGAGGCAAACAGGATTGTGTGACTTGCCTAGGTCACATAGCTAGTTAATATCTGAAGCCATATTTGAACTCAGGAAAAGAAGTCTTCCTGACTCCTGCCCTAGGACTCTATCCACTGCTTAGAGCTCTGGCCCCAACTTTTCTTTGATTATTGCATCCTGTGTTAGACTCATTCTTTCTACCTGGATCACACCTGTAGCCTTCCATCGCTGCAACCAACATGGTATGATAACTCCTATAAAGCACAGCGACAGGCAGGAAATCATAATCACAAGTTCTGAGCTAGAAAGGACATTTATAGATCATCAAGCCTAACCTCAACATCTCATTGCCAACCAATACAAGACCCATGAAGGTTAAATTATTTAACTTATTTAGCAAACCTATTTAGCAAACTATTTGCTTGTGGTCAGAGAGTCAGTAAATGATGAAACTGGGATACCAACCCAGATTTTCTAACTCCAGACTGAATTACCTTTCCACTATACCCACTTAAACAAGGCACATCTTCTATATGCTTATAGAATGCCAGTCTGTGCTTGAGTCAATGTAGATAAGAACAGTCTAATTTCATGCAACAAAAATGAGTTCAATCAATAAACATTTATTTAGCACTTACTATCTGCTGGGCATTAAGTTATTTCCACATGTAGTCACCTCTCTGTGAGGTATAAATTAGTACATGTTCGTATCATAAAACTTAAGAGTTATGGAATCATGAAGCTGGAAGGAATCTTAGAAGATATCTATCTAGCCCAGCTTCTCATGCCGCACAGAAATTTCCCTTTAACATCCCTAAGAGGTGCTCAAGCTTGGGGAGAGGGGGAGGGGAAAGGGGAAGCAAGGAAAAGGAGAGACAAGAGACAGAAAGAGACAGAGAGAGGGAGGGAGAAAGATGGATAAAAAAGAGGAAAGCAGAGAGAGGGAGAGACAGAGACAGAGAAACAGAGGCAAGGAGATTCAGAGCAGAGAGAAAAAGACAGAATGACAGACACACAGAAAGAGACAGAGAGAAATCACAACACAGCTCATCTCAATGTTGGATAACTGTTAGAAAACTGGTCTGAGTTGTAACCTACTTTCCTTTAACTTCCAATCACTGATTCTAGTGAGCAACTAGATGGCATGGTGTTTAGAGTATTTGACCTGGATTCAGGAAGACCTGGATTCCAATCTAAACTCAATCACTTACTGTGTAACTCTGGCACAGTCATAGTATAAACAACTCAAATGAAACACTTATAATCCTAACAAGTACATGGAGAAACAAGTATAACATTCACACAGGTTGGAAAGACACAAAAGAGCTGGGGGAAGGGTATGTCCCTATTAACTAAATGATTGCTCTGGATCAATCTCTCAATTTCTCTTAGCCTTGGTCTGCTCATCTATAAAATGAGGATGATGATAATAGTAGCACTACTTCTCAGAGTTGCTGTATCAAATAAGATATTTTTAACATGTTTTGCAAACCTTATAGTGACATGAATGCTAGCTCATATTAGGGGGATGATTCTAATCCTTCTTGAGGAGAAGGAGTCTGGGAAAAGGGAAGTGATTTACTTCAATATCGGGCCTGACTCTGGACACAATCCCTGGATTCAAGGGAATAAGGGATTCAATCCTGCCCCCAAAAAAATATCCTCCCAAAAATCCTTTAGAAGATAAACCAAAATGAAGATGGAATAGAGTGAATGCAAGCACCTTCTGAAACATTCATTACAATATATACAATACAATCATTAATTTGTTCGGTCCTCAATCCCAAATTCATCTTATCCTATATAAGTCACTATTCTGGACCTCTCACCACTCATATACAACCACCTTGCCCAATGCGTTCAAATTTTGTCTCCTAACTGTTGGCAAGTATAGGAAATGGTAGCAATAAAATCACCACCCAGTTCAACTGTTCTCACTTCCCCTGATTCCAGGAGGAGAAGAAAAAGGCCAAATGAATGTTTATGAGTTACTCTCCCTAAACTTGCCTGGGTTCCTATGTATATACATACATGTGCTCCAGCTGTGTGCATGTGCACACTAAGTGCATGCACAAATTCTTTGGCACTAAACAAGGATTCCCCACCTTGGCTCTGCTTCAGATGATACTCTCAAATGAGAAGATGAGCAAGGGTGGATGGGAGGAGTTATAAATTGGGTTAGCTCTGGATTCCCAGTGGTGTGGGGGGAAGGGAGAAGGGATTCTAAGAACTTCTAGTTACCACTGTGTGGCTTCAAGTTCACGTTCTTGAGAAATATAGCTGTTTCCTCTTGGTTTAAGTGTGGGGGCCAATGAAGTTTTGCACAGAGGAGAGCCTGCCAAATTAATAACTTGTATTTTTACAGACAATTCCAATGGAATCAAAATAGATTTCCATTAAGTGTCAGAGCAATGACTTGCTTCAAGGTTTAGAAAAATCCATTATTTCCTTAATATGAACATTCCCTCCACACACCCAGACTTTCAGCCCCTTTCTGACTTTTTAGCTGCATGATTATTGTACTTGTTTCTCCATCTTTTCCCTTTACCTGGTTCTTAGTATGTTATAGTTGCCAATACATTACCATAGAACAAATATAATGATGGATAGGGAGGGATGGGATGGGATGGGATGAGATGGAATGGCATGGGATGGGGTAGGAAATAGGGAGCACTGAGAAAGTAACAAAGCAGAGAGACCACTTTGGGAACCAAGAAGAGCTAAATTCATGGTCTATCTCTGATGACTTTGCTACATGACCCTAAACAAGTCACTTAACATCTTAAGTTGAAGGAAAAAGTATCTGACACCTTATCCTGCTGTGGGGTGAGATGCCATTCAGAAGAGTCTTCAGGCTCCTGGTTTCTCTTTTTCAGAGGGTAGGAGGAGCACAAGAGAAGGAGATGGGAAGGAGACAAAAGAAAATCTTGTTAATTGTATTTGATGAGTATATGTATTTTAAAGGAGATGATGGGATGATGCCCCCCTTTTTTTTTTCACATCACTGTCATTCCTAGATAGACCTACAACAGGACCAGATAAGTAGTCAGCCAGCTAATTAGCTCCAGATTTTGCAGCATGGCATCAATAATAAGTATAAAGCAACGGCATCATCTCTTATATCGGCTAGGAGGTAATGGGTATGATGGAAAAGAAGCTGGATTTTTTTAATCTGACGATTTGTTCCCCTTGGGCTTTTTTTCATCTAAAATAAGGTTAAAATAAAAAAGATCAGATGATCTCTGAGTTCTAAATCTATGAATCTATGGCTTTGTGACTTAAGCCTTTTGGAGAAGTGTCTTGGGAAAAACTGATAAATGATCAATGACCAGTGCAGGACACATTTTTTAAGTTTTATCTGCATATTTTGATAATTTCTTCATTACTTTTCTCAAGTTTCAGCAATAAACAAAGAACACACAGTCCTGAATATATATCTTGCCAGTTTTTGAGGTGTAAATATTCACATTAAAAATTGAGCAATACTGGAGAGCTTAATTCAAACTGGTTCCAATAAAGCCCCAGTAGGATCCTACTGCATCCTGAGACATTTTATTTTTCTATAATTTTGAATGATTAGAAAGTTTTATTGACTCCCACTGCCTCTGAGTGAAAAGCTGGTATCTCAGATGAATTCATGAACACAGACATGTAAAGTGAATAATAATAGCTATATTTTCTCAATCAATAAATAAGCATTTATTAAGTACCTCCTATGTTCCAGGCCCTGTGCTAAGCAATGACTTTTCATTCTTTTTAGAGGTGAAACTGCATGGTATCGTGAGACAGTTAGGAAGGTAGACTTTAAACCCCAGCTCTTGATATTTCCCAACTATGTAAATGTGGACAAGTCACCTAAGCTTTCTAGACCTCAATTTTCCCACTACAAAATGGGAATGATATTTGCATTGTCTTATGGTGTTGTAAAGAAAGCAGCATAGAAATATATTTGCTTTATTCCAGGTATTCCTAAACATTTTTTCCTGCAAAGAATCTTTTTTGATCTTTTTGTTGGTTATAAACATTCCTGATCTTTATTCTTTATCCTTTAGATGCTCTCATAGCAAGTTTATTTTCCTAAATCCTGAGTACTTGCTTCACCTCCCCTTCCTTTTTCCAAATAAGGACTAACAGACACAATCCCCTCTTGAAAAGACTGCTATTCCCTCCCTAAAAAAAAACTATTACTTAATTTACTTCACTTCCATTCCAATCCCTAATTTTGTTCTTTTTAGCTCTGGGGCCAGTTTAGGAAGATTAAGGTGATCCCCACTACTACAGTACCTTATGACCTTAAACCTCCTGACTCTAATCTTAAAGCCTGATTCTAGGGATAACTGCCCCACCCCTTAATGCAGAGCAAGTATCAAGAGACTACTATGTAACAGAATAGACTTTTCTCAGGATACCCAAAAAGTTAGAGCCAAGAATTGGACAGAACATTTCTTTGAGTTCATTTGTGTCAAAAATATATATATAATCATCCTTCAAGCAACTTACATGTAAATCATCTTTGCCATCCTTTATGGGGCTTGCATGCCAGTGATGGGACACAGCCTGCAGGAAAAGCAACTCCTTCCTGCCTATGTTTTAGAGTATTTAACAACAACCATAATAATAGAATAAAAACAGTCATAACTGTAGCAATAATAATAATGAGAATTATTCAGGAGACACTGTGGAGAAATGGACAGGAAGACAGGAGACCAAGGTTTAGTCCTGGCTCTGTCACTGAGCTGAGTGACTTAGAATAAGTGACTTCTATCTGTGAATCTTTGTTTGTTCATCTATAAATAATGGAGTTGGCTAGATCATCTCTAAAGTCCCCTTCAATTTATGTTCTAACTTGCTTTTCCAAGTCATATAAAGTGATTCATTAGAAATTTTTTGTTCTCACAAAATTTTATTAGTCACCTAAGAAAGAGATCCCACAAACTGTCCATTTTTAGTCGTCCAAAAGAACAAAGAGAGGCAATAAGAAATGAAATTTCCAAACTTATTGTATGTTATGGTTTCGGCCTACTGCCCATATAATCTTTTACCAAAACCACAAAAAGTCAACTTAATTATTTCAAATCCATTATTTCTATTTCTCCTCTGTACTCAGGTGATATAGAACAAGCATCTATATAATCATTAAACTAGTAAGAGACAGAAAACAGGGGAACCAGCTAATCCACAAATTGGACAAGTAGTACTAAACACTCAGGTGTGACAAAACAGAGACTCATAGACTAAATGGCTTCAAAGGGATTCGCAATTTTGTCATTCTTCCATAATTAGCCAAGAACACTGATGTCTAAAATATGACTTAAGAAAACAATCAAAACTCAGTGCTCCTGCTCTTCTTCTAAGGTACATCTTCCAATAACCATCCAAGTCACATAAGAATCTGTGCAAAGAACTAAAAATGTTGAGCCTAGAAAGAAGACAGAAGCAACCTAATTCCTCTCTTCAAATATCTGAATTACTGTCTTTGGGAAGACAGAGAAAGTTCATACTATTTGGTCCTAGAAGATAGAAGCAAGACCTGTATGAGGAAATTTCAGTAAAACAGTTATAGAATCCAAGTCTTCCTAATGATTGAAGTGTCTAAAGGAGAATGAGATGACTCCTAAGACCCCTAAGAGATGACTCACTAAGTAAGTGAGCTTACTCATCAATGCAAACCATGAAGATGCTGAATGACTATTTTTCATATGGCGTAGAGGGAATTTCTGTTCAGATATGGGCAGCAAGATGGTGCAATGGATAGAGAACTGGAAATGCAATCAGGAAGACATGAATATAAATCTAGTCTCTGACAGTTACTAGCTTAATGAATCATTTAACCTTTGCCTCAGTTTCCTCACCTGTAAAATGAAGATAATAATACCTACCTCCCAGGACTGATATGAGGATCAAATAAAATGATATTTAAAAAGCACTTTGCAAACCATAAAGTGCTTTATAAATTCAAGCTATTATTATTATTATTGTTGTTATTAAATAACTTCAACAATCTGGTGTTTGCAGGTCCAAATAATAATTGTCAAATAAAACTCATAGAAATCTCTACCTTAATCTAACACTGAAGATGCTAATTCTATACTCCTCTCCCTAAATCAAATGTATCCAACTAGAAAAAATGTTGCAAAATCTGTTATTTATTGACTTCATCTTTCAGTTAAGATTCAGCCAACTTCCAGGGCCTTACAGAGAAGACAAAAATCCACTTTAAATGGCTGAGGACAAATGTCGACAAGGCAATTTAAGAAACAAAAAGTCACTGAGAATAAAAATAGTTTCCTTAAGCTTCAGTTTCAAATAATTGACGACAATCTCAGGAACTCTTTTTTCCCCTGGGTATATTCTTGGGATTATGACCATTAGTGGGCCTAGCAATATTTTTCTGGTACATTATATTGTTAACAAGTCAGGTAGAAGAAAAAACTTTTGTGCATTTAAGGTAAAAGCATTACAGGCTCTTTCAAGGTTTTATTTTTAGCTTTACCGTAACTCAAGCTCATGCTTTCCTCTTGAGCCAAGTGAACTAGGAAAACCTTTTTTTTTTTCTGAAGCTCATTTGATTTTATTGTTTATTTGTGTAGGTAAATGGAACACTGGCCTTACTTAGCAAAGGCAGTGACTTACTTCCCTTCAGATTAGAAGGTTTACTGGGTTATGCGAATCCAGTATGTAATTTGGCTGCAATCACCCAGTTCCTCTCAATGGTAGCTAATTTTTTTCTCCTTGGAATATATCAGTGATGAGGGGAGGTTCCCACTTGCTTCCTTACCTCCTTAACACCTTTAAAAGATATAATTTGCCATCCAAGAATATGATTAAAATGTCCATATCCTTTGATCCAGCGATCCCACCCCAAAGAATTCAAAGATAGAAGGTTCATATGTAAATTCTTCCAAACATGAATAGTATGTTAGTGCCTGACACAAAAAAAAATGCTTGTTAGCTGATTGATTAATCATCTGGGGTACTTTTGTGGTACTAAAGAACTAAAAACAAATTGCTAACTATTGATTGGGAAATAGCTCAAATTGTGGTACATGTTTATAATGGAATGTTATCAAAAGAAATATCAAGAATATTTCTATGAACTGATATAGCACCAGGAAAACAATTTGCAAAATGACTACAATGAAAATGGAAAAAACAACAATAAATTTTTAAAAATGAACACTTTATAACTCTAATGACCAAGTTTGGCCTAAACGAAAAGATATGAGAATGAACTTCCCTCCTTTCTTTGTAGAAGTTAAGAATTATAAATGTAGAACAATAAATCAATCAACAAGCCTGAATTAAGAATGTATGATAGGCCAGACAGCATGCAAATCACTGGGGATACAAAAAAAAAAAAAAACAAAACAGTTCCAGCCCTAAGAAAATTTGCATTCTTAGAAACACAGCATGTACTATCAGATGTGGTTGATGTGTTCAGTCAATCAGCAAGTAATTATGAGATGTTTATATGCCAAGAATTGTACTAAGTTCTGGATTACAAATATAAAGAATGAAACAAGCTGTCCTCTCAATGGATTTATATTCTAATGGGAGAGACAAATGCATGTCAAATAAAATAAATGATACAAATATGTTTAATAAATATATGTTTATATTAAATTCAGTGGAGTCTGGCAGGGAAGGCAGTAGAAAGTGTGAAGATCAGGAAAGTTTTTATGCACAAAATTGTACCTGAGTTGCTTTTCAAAGAAAGAAAGGAACTCTATAAAGTGGAGGCAAGAGGGGAGTGTATTCCAGGCATGGAGACAACCAGTGGGAAATTAGAGATATGAGAGATGGAATGCCATCAGTAAGGAAAGGAGAGAAGACTAATTTAACTGGAACAGAGTACAAAAGGGGGAGCGATGTTCAATTAGTCTGAAAAGATAGGTTGGTGCCAGGTTATTTAGGATTGTAAAAACTAACAGAGGAACTTGTAGTTTATTCTAGAGACAACAGGAAGGTACGGGAGATGGTTGAGTAGAGGAGTCACATGATCAGATTTCTGCATCAGGAAAATTGCTTTGTGGGGATGAGAGATCTGAAATAATGAGAAGCATCAGAATTCCTGGACATTGTATTAATCTAAGATGACAGCTGTGTGAATCATATGTGAGAGATATAGTGAAGGTAAAGAAAGCATCTTTGGCAACTTATTAGATATATTGGGTAAAGCAGAGTGAAGGATTAAAAATAATACTGAAATTAAGAACCTGGGACCCTAGAAGATTGGGAAATTTAAGAAAGAAATACGGAAGTTATAGGAAGGTCAAGGGGAAAGATAATTAGTTTTGTTATGGAAATGCTTGTTTTATTTTTTAAGTTCAGAATAAAATGAATAAAATTTGTAAGATTTGAAAACTGAGAGGTCATAGGTAACTGGAAAATGCAGTCTCAATCCTCATCTCTGCAGCTCTGACACTATATCGATCACCATCTTCTCTCACATATCCAACTCTTTTTTAGACACATTAAACTAGATGTCCTATAGATGTCTTAAACTCAACATGTTCAAAACCAACTCGTTATCTTTACCCAAAAGAACCGTCTCCCCTTCCTAATTTTCTTATTACTATCAGGGATATCACCATCCTTCCTGTCACCCAGACTTACAACCTAGATCTTTGACTCCTTATCTTCTCTCCTTCATCATTGCCTAGTAACCAATCAATGATCAAGTACTAACATTTCTACTTTCACAATATCTCTTACATAGGTGCCTTTCTCTCCTTTGACACTTATACCCTGGTATAAGTCCTCATCACCTCCCACCTGTAGTATTGCTACACATATCTTGCTAGTTTCCCAGACTCAAGTCTCTCTCCACTCCAGTTCATCTTCTACTCAGCTGTCAAATTTATTTTCCTGAAATTTAAAATCTAATCTTATCACTATTCTATTTAACAAACTCCAATAGTTCCCTATTATTCTCAGGATCAAATGTAAAATCAAAGTTTGGCATTCAAAGTCCTCTATAATGTGTCCTCATTGCCACCACATTGCCTGCTTTTTTTTTTTTTTTTTTTTTTTTTGGCAGTTGTACATTTATTTATTCAAGAGGTATTTATTGATCACCTACTATGTATAAGTTATACAGCATCATTCCCTTCTTGCTTCTAAATTCCTTAAGCAAAGTGGCTGTCATTTCTTCTCTATTAGGTAGCTAAAAGGCATAACCAATAGAGTGCTGGCCATGGATTCAAGAAAACATGAGTTCAAATCCAGCCTCAAGACACTTCACTAATTGTGTGAGACCCTGGGCAAATCGCTTAAACTTTATCTTCCTCCATTCCCCCATCTGTAAAAATTGAGATAAGAGCATCCACATTTTATGGCTGTTGCAAGTATAAAATATTTGAAAAGCACTTTGTAAACCTTAAAGTAGTATATAAATGCATGCTATTATTATTTTATCATATCTCTCCTTAGCTCTTAATATAATGTCTTACAATATGACATATATTTAATGTTTGTTGAAGTAATTTAATCTCTCATGTTGTTTCATCTCTAAAAGAGAAAAAACAGAACAAAACAAAAAAAGCCCAAAAAGCCTTTCGCTATAATGCCAGATACAATGAGGAATTGCTCTCCATTTCTCCTCATGAAAGTTTTTATGAATTCACTTCCTCAGTCAGTTCCATTACAGAAAAGTTAGTCATTTTCAATTTCTTTTTCTCTTATCCTACAAACAAATCAGTGAAGTCCTAGAATCTTTGGTCTGAAAGGGTTGTCAAAAGTCTTCTAGTCTAGCCCTTCACATATAAATTTATATCAACAAGCAATCATATTGCCTCCTCTTGAACTCCACCAGATCCAGAAAGCTCATTAATTTTTTTTTCTTTTTCTTTTTTTGGATGAGGAACTTGGGGGGTTAAGTGACTTACCTAGGGCCACATAGTAAGTGTTAAGTGTCTGAGATTGGTTTTGAATTCAGGTTCTCCTAACTTGAGGTCCAGTGCTCTATCCATTGTACCATGTAGCTGCCCCTAAACTTAATATTTTATAGCAGTCCATCATCTTTTCAGACAGCCTTAATTGTTGTCAATTATAGAATTTTTGATCTGGAAAATATCTTTTTTTATAGCCTTTTATTTACAGGTTATATGTATGGATAACTTTACAGCATTAACAATTGCCAAACCTCTTGTTCCAATTTTACCCCCCACCCTCTCCCCCAGATGGCAGGATGACCAGTAGATGTTAAATATATTAAAATATAAATTAGATACACAATAAGTATACATGACCAAACTGTTATTTTGCTGTACAAAAAGAATCAGACTCTGAAATATTGTACAATTAGCTTAAGGAAATCAAAAATGCAGGTGAGCATAAATATAGGGATAGGGAATTCAATGTAATGGTTTTTAGTCATCTCCCAGAGTTCTTTCTCTGGGTGTAGCTGGTTCAGTTCATTACTGCTCCATTGGAAATGATTTGGTTGATCTCATTGCTGAGGATGGCCAGGTCCATCAGAACTGGTCATCATATAGTATTGTTGTTGAAGTATATAATGATCTCCTGGTCCTGCTCATTTCACTCAGCATCAGTTCATGTAAGTCTCTCCAGGCCTTTCTCCTGTTGGTCATTTCTTACAGAACAATAATATTCCATAATATTCATATACCACAATTTATTCAGCCATTCTCCAACTGATGGGTATCCACTCAGTTTCCAGTTTCTAGCCACTACATAGAGGGCTGCCACAAACATTCGTGCACATACAGGTCCCTTTCCCTTCTTTATAATCTCTTTGGGATATAAGCCCAGTAGTAACACTGCTGGATCAAAGGGTATGCACAGTTTGATAACTTTTTGAGCATAGTTCCAAACTACTCTCCAAAATGGTTGGATTCGTTCACAACTCCACCAACAATGCATCAGTGTCCCAGTTTTCCCACATCCCCTCCAACAATCATCATTATTTTTTCCTGTCATCTTAGCCAATCTGACAGATGTGTTGTGGTATCTTAGAGTTGTCTTAATTTGCATTTCTCTGATTAATAATGACTTGGAGCATCTTTTCATATGACAAGAAATAGTTTCAATTTCTTCATATGAGAATTGTCTGTTCATATCCTTTGACCATTTTTCAATTGGAGAATGGCTTGATTTTTTATAAATTAGAGTTAATTGTCTATATATTTTGGAAATGAGGCCTTTATCAGAACCTTTGACTGTAAAAATATTTTCCCAGTTTATTGCTTCCCTTCTAATCTTGTCTGCATTAGTTTTGTTTGTACAAAAACTTTTCAGTTTGGTATAGTCGAAATTTTCTATTTTGTGATCAGTAATGATTTCTAGTTCTTCTTTGGTCATAAATTCCTTCCCCTTCCACAGGTCTGAGAGGTAAACTATTCTGTGTTCCTCTAATTTATTAATAATTTCATTCTTTATGCCTAGGTCATGAACCCATTTTGACCTTATCTTGGTGTATGGTGTTAAGTGTGGATCAATGCCTAGTTTCTGCCATATTAGTTTCCAATTTTCCCAGCAATTTTTGTCAAACAGTAAGTTCTTATCCCAAAAGCTGGGGTCTTTGGGTTTGTCAAAGACTAGGTTGCTATAGTTGTTGACTGTTTTGTCCCTTGAACCTAACCTATTCCACTGATCAACTCGTCTATTTCTTAGCCAATACCAAATGGTTTTGGTAATTGCTGCTTTATAATATAATTTTAGATCTGGTACAACCAAGCCACCTTCATTTGATTTTTTTTTCATTAATTCCCTTGAAATTCTTGACCTTTTGTTTTTCCATATGAATTTTGTTGTTATTTTTTCTAGGTCATTAAAATAGTTTTTTGGGAGTCTGATTGGTATAGCCACATTGCCTTCTTGTATTCTTGATTCAATGATACTGACCTATGGGACATAGCACTTCTCAACTCCATTGACTGTTCCCCAAGCTTGCAATGCTTTCTCCTTCTTCATCTCCATCTCTTAGTCTCTTGGCTTCTTTTAAGCCTCAGCTAAACTCCCACTATCTACAACGAGCCTTTCTGGGTATTCTTTAATCTTGCTACCCTCGTTTTGAGATAGCCCCCATTTGTCCTTCATATGTCTGGTTTGTTCTTAGTTATTTACATGTAGTTTCCTCCATTAGATTGTGAACTCCTTGAAAGCAGGGGTTATTATTTATTCATTCATTCATTTTTCTTTGTATCCCCTATACTTAGCACAATGCTTGGCACATAGGTGCTTAATAAATACTAGTTGGCTGATTGACTGACTGCTTGATAGATATTAAAGAGAATGAGAGACTGTTGGAGGAGTCACCTTCTCCTGAATCACAGGAAGGTGTACTCCCAGTTTATAGCTAGAATCAAATTACTGAAGTCCAGTACTGAAGTGTTTACACTGTGGTAATCAAATGAGAACAAAATTTATTACCTTGTTCCTTTTTATTAAAGTCTATTTTGACCTTTAAGTGTCTGTAAGCAGTTTATTGACAGCCTGAGAGGTTACAAGCTCTCCCAGAACTACAGAACAGTAAGACAGGACAGCTCTCCCTGTCCTGCCCACTACTTATCACTGCTGCCACCAACCAGAAAAAGTTTAAAAAGAAGAAACTTTGCCTTATTTCTTAATAGAATCTCTAACACAAACATGGTCTTGCCCCCTTATGTCAGCCTAATCAATGGTAGGGATATTTAAATACAACCTACCTATCGTTTTAGGATTGCTGGCATTCTGACTGAAATCAAAAGTATAGTTTCTAGGTAATAATGTCATCACAGAAGAAATCATTTACTAGAGAGAAAGAATCTACTTACAATCTCATTTATTGATGCGGTTTCCAATATCTAGCACCAATAACTGTGAATATTCATTTATTTTTTCTTTTTATATTTATTTATATTTTAGATTACATTTCATCCAAGAGTAGGAGACAGCTTCATATAAGGCAAAGCCAGGAAATTTCCTTCTATTCACAAAGTAACAATATGTAAGTCACTAACTCATATCGCATCCCACTCCAAGCCTCAATTTCTCCCCCTGAAAAGTTGGGAGGTTGGATTAGATGCTTGTCAATATATTTTCCAGCTCTAAAATCTTATTTATCAATCAAACAAGATATTTTTACTATTTCATTATTGGTTCAGTTTAAGCCATCAGTTTAAATCATTAATTTTTATATATAGTCACTATTTTTTATATTTAGCTCAATAAACTTTATATTAGATAAATAGATAGATGTGCATGTGTTATACTCAATATGGGTTAGGCTGTTTTGCTTTGAAGAGCTCATTTGCTGACCCCAAGTTTCCCATAAAAGCCACAGCCAATCTTTTCAACAGTAACATTTACCAATGAAACTTGGAACACTACTGCCTCCAGAAAATCAAAATAAGAATGATATAGCAATGAAAAGGAACCTAGTGAATGCAAGTAGGCTACAACATATAAAAAGGGATTCTGGAGAACAGGAAAAAAAAATGATGTTATTAAGAAATTATATGACAGGGAAGGAAAGAAGAGCGGATCATATGGCAAGAATGAGGGCTGGCAAGTGGTGGCCAGAATGATCAACTAATACCCTTGAAATGTCAAGAGAAATTAAAGAAGATCTGAGGAAAAATGATTCTCAGACAGACAGAGGAAAAAAAAAAAAGAGGGAGAGGACAGTAAAGAAAAGGAGAGGAAAGAAGGAAGAAAGAATATTCAGTAGCTACTACCTACTAGGCACAGTGCAGGGTGTTGAGAGTTCAAATACAAATGAAAAAAAGACAGTCCCTTCCCTTAAGGAGCTTACATTTTAATGGGAGAAAAACAACAATTAAAAGAGGGAGCTGGAAGTAGAGGAGAGAAGGGCACTGTGGCAGGGGCAAGGTGGCTGAGGAGAATATAGAACAATTGAGTCAGAATTGGGGTGAAGTGAGTGTAGATGACTTGGGCATCCCTAGGAATAGTGCTCTGTGCCTAGACTCAGTCAATAAACATTTATTTAGCATTTTCAAGGCTTTGTACTAAGCTGGGGCAGAAGAAAAAGACAGTCTGTCCTAAAGAAATTCCCAAGCTAAGGGAGGAGACCAGAAACAAATATGTACAAACAAACTACAAAGAATAAATAGGAAATAGTGATTTACCAGGAAGCCACTAGAATTAAAAGAGGTTATAAAAGACTTCCTGTAGAAGAAGGTGGGATTTTAGTTGAGACTTTAAGGAAGTCTAGGAATCCAGGAGACCAAGATGAGGAGAGAAAGTATTCTAAACTTGGGGGTCAGCCTGAGAAAATACCTGGGGCATAGAGATGGAACGTCTTGTTCATGGAATATCAAGGCCAGTGTCTCTGGATCTAAGAATACATGATAGGGAGTTAAGGTAGAAGAAGACTGGAAAGGTAGGAGGGAGCTAGGTTATGAATGGCTTTGAACAACTCATAGAAGATTTATATTTGCTCCTAACAGTAATAGGGAGCCACTGAATTTATTGAGGCAAGTAAGAGTTTCACCTACACATCAGGAAAATCACTTTGGTTATTGAATGGAAAATGTGTTGAGGTAGGGAGATATAGAAGCAGCCAGACATATCAGCAGGCTGTTTCCATGGTGGATTGGGAAGGGGGAGAGAGGGGGAGAGGGAGGTTTAGGAGGGGATGGGTTGATGTTCCAAAAGTCAAAACCAAGAATAGCAGCTTTTTAAGGGATTCATCCAAGGAGACAGAAAAGGGGTACAAGCATCTCCAGAGAGCTGGATATAGTTAAGTGGAGGACCAAGAATGACCACTGAGTGAACCTTTTGGGGTTAACTTGGGAGTTTATAGATAAGAGTTACAAAGGAAGACAGAATAGATTCTAAATTGATGAGGTTAAAAATTTGATTTGAGCATGAATAGTCATTCTAAGTTTTATTATATATAGTTGCCTTTATAATTATTGTATTTATATCTTATTTTCGTACTATCTAATATGACTCTTGAGGGCAAACACTATATATTTTTTTCTAATTTTGTATTCCCAAAGTTAACCTAACTTTTTTTTTTATGAATTAATGCTTTGAAATGTTAGTTGAATTGAATTGAGTAGAATGATGACTACCTTATGTGATAGATGAAAGAATTATCATTTTAAGAGACTAGCACACAAATGATGAGCTGCATCTATGATGAAATTCAATAGGGATAAATGTAAAATCTGCACTAGGATTTCAAAAATCAAGAATACAAATGAATGAAAGTAGTGATATGCCTAGATTGCAGTTTTTGTAGGGAAAAAAGTAAAGCTTTGCAAATTTTAATGGACTAAGCTGTATGACATAGTAGTAAGAAAAAAAAAAAGATAATTTTCTCTTAGACTGCATTAATCAAGGGAAAATGTCAAAAAAAAAAAAATAGGAAGTGATAGTGCTGCTATCAGAATATATCTGGAAAAGCCCAACTTTTGGATGGTAATATTTTATGAGTGTTGCTACTGGATAGTGGATAGCATGGTCACCTTGGTAGGTTGCTCAGTAAATAGAGTCAGGAAGACCTGAGTTAAAATTCAGCCTCAGACACTTACCAGCTGTGTGATCTCCATCAAGTCACTGAACCCTGTTTGTCTCAGTTTCCTAATCTATAAAATAAGCTCAAGAAGGAAATGGCAAACCACTCCAGTGTCTTCAGGAAGAAAACCCTAAATGAAGTCATAAAAAAAACATTGAACCACAACAGTGGATATAGAATACCCCGCCTTGCCTCCAAAGAACTAAAAATAAGTATCTCAAGGAGGACTACGGAGAGTCTGGGGTATGAATGAGCTGAATGTGTAAGCTATAAAATTCCAAAGAATAGGAGGGAAGTAAGTCATCAAGGAACTAATTAACTGTGAGAAGAGAAGGTGGGTTAGTCACTGGACAAGAGATGACAGATTGACAGCCACAGTGTTCTACTGGCACATGTTGATATTTAAAGCTTGTTCACAGGGTAGTAGATCCCTGGGTGTCAACTTTGTGGGGAAAGTGAGTAGAAGTCACCCAGGATGGCCAGATATGGATGTTATACTCTATATCGTTGAAAAGAACTCCCAAGTCAATGCAACTACACCAGTGGACTATCTTCAGGCTCTCAGAGAAGCAATAAAGATACAAAGATGAAAAGGAAGCAGTTTTTGGTCTCAGAGAGCTTGCCTTGTACTAAGGGAAAACAAAATGGTCACAGCAACAAATACAGAATATACATATTAACATTTTTACAAAATAAATGTAATTCAGCATATTCTCCTCTTCCCTTCCCTGGATCTGGAATAAGTGTATTTATGTAAATTGTCTTTCTCATTATTATTTCCACCCACCCCTCATTCTACTTAAGACACTTGCCACCCAACACACAAACAGAATATATGGGTTAAAGCAGCAATGTGCCAGTTCAATAACTGACTCTTAGGGGTGGGGAGTGAGGAGGTGAGAATTGTGCATAGGATACTTTCACTTTTAAGTTTACAATGCATTATTAACATTTCCTCTGTTACTTTCTTAAGTCTGAAAATCAACAAAACAATAATCAAGCCCTGATTTATAGTGTGTACCAACTGCCAATGACAATTGACAATGTCAATTGGTAATATAAATCACACTTTCACCAAAGGTATAAGTAATTCACTGAAAATTGAATGATCTGTTCTCATCAGTCTGAGCTAGCTTCAGTATACCTCTGAATTTAAAAAAAAAAAAAAAAAAAATCTATCCTGTCCAGAAAACAGTCTCCATGAAACAGTCACTTACTTTTCTAATAAAAAGGCAATAAAGGTTCTGAAGGTCTAGACCCAAAAAGAGAAACCAAGAGACAGAGACAGAGAGAGAAACACTTACATGTTGTGAAAGTAGCTTTTTGACTAGGAAAACTGTCAAATATGTCATGATCTAAATCTTAGGCTTGATTTTTTTTAAATGTCAAATTTAGGCTTTTTGTTCTGGGCCAGAAAAAAAAGATTTAACATCCCCTCCAGCCCCCAATCCAATTGTCAACCCTGGATTTGTCAGGGCTGGGTATATGTGGATATTGTGTTCCCCAGTTTTAGTATTTATTTTTTATCATATTTGGAGGGAGGTCAGAAGTTTTTTCGGGTTCATTATTTCAAATGTCTTTAGCAAATAAGAATTCTTTTTTACATGGGAAACTAATTCTTCTTCCCCCTTAAAAAAAAGAAAAGAATAAAGAAAAAAATAAATTCCATCTCCTCAGTTTGTCAGTCTGTAAAATAGATTTAAGAATAAAAGCATAGAATAGATCACCTCTGAAGTTCCTTCCAGAGGGAAGTCTAGGATCACATGCACCACAAGAACATGTGCATAGAGTGTTTAAAGGATTAAAGTTAGCTGGGCAAAACAACCACACAGCCTGAAGAATTATCAATCAATAAGCATTTATTAAATACTTACCATGTGCAGGGGATTATTCTAAGAGGGAGGAAACAAAAAGAGACAAAAGACAGTTCGGGCCCTCAAGGAGCTTACAAACTCTTGAGGGAGACAATAATCAAATAAATATATGGGAAGACAGCATTTTAAAGAATAAATAGGAAAATATTTTAAAGGTAATCAATGAAAGAGGGAAAAGCACTAGAAGAAAGAGAAGTTGGGGAAATTGGCATTTTAGTTGGGAATTAAAGGAAGCCAGGAGATCAGTGGTCAGATATGGGGGAGAATATTCCAGGAATGGAGAATAGCCAGGGACAATACCTGAGGCTCAGTGAAAGAAATTTCAAGCCCAAGCTAGGAACTATGAAAGCATAATAAGTGATAGTACCACGTAAAGTCCTGTAGGATCAATAGTATCTTACTGAGAACTGGGCACAAGAGAGAATGTGGGAATAAAAGCAAATATGCAGAAGCTGGATCCCGGAAGCTTCCAAATCTCAGAGGGAAAGCGCAAAGCAACTGATACTTGGAACTTGAGATGGTAAGACCTATGATGAGAACTTTGCTAATTGATGCTTTAAATTAGCAAGGAATATAATTAAACTTCCATGGACAAGAGGAAAAAAGTTCCCTATTAGTCCAATGTTTTTTCTAATTCAAAAAAACATTTATTAAGAGATTAAATTAATTAGAGTACCTGAGTTCGCATGTTACCTCTCCTGCTTATGACCTGTGTGACTTTAGGGAAATCATTTAGACGCCCTTGATCTCAGTTTCCTCACCTGTAGGATGATGATGGGGTTGAATTAAATCGTTTCCAAGTCCCTTCTATCTCCAAATCTATGCATTAACAATCTATCTGCAGAAATAAGGAAATTAAGAGGTGGTTTTTGATTGAGGTGGTTTTAATTATTGATGCATATAGTATATATAGTTCAAAAGGTCCAAAAAGTAGCTAGTATTTGATACTAAATACCAATATTTAATAATATTAAGTAAATATTGGTTGGTTGATTAATTGGATGAATGAATGACCAACAATATTCATTCAACCAACAGCAAATATTTTTTGAATATCTACAATGAGTCATTATAGGAAAAAGGGGGAAAAAGGTAAGGTGTAAGCCCTAATCTTAAGAATTTATACTAGTTGGAAGGATCATTATTGTTGTTGTTTGTCCTTCGTTCTTGAAGAAAAATATAACATCTGAGAGGAGATGCCTCGACATGCAAGTGAACTGAATTTAAGTGAGGGGGGTCTGGGCAAGGTCACCTGGCTCACTTTCCCCTCCGGAACCATCTGGGTCCAATGGCCAGATATAGATCAGGATGATTGAGATGGCTCTGGATGCAATGGGAGACCTTATAAGCTAAGGTCTTCAATAGGTCCCAGTTTGACTGAAGCCACACCTGAGATAAATTTAGACACATCTCCTTCTTATTCCCCGTGGATGGCAAACTCCTTGAAGTAGGGAACTGTCATTTTTTTCATTTTTGTAACCTAAGGTTGAGACAGACCTTGTATATAGTAAGTGCTAAATAAAGGTTTGTCAAACTAAATTATTGGTAAAAATGTTTCTCACAGCATAAGAAAGACAGACTATGAACTGTCCAAATAAGCACAAGAATCTGGGTTAAGGAAAGAAGATGCTTTTGCAAGATGACTGCATTTACAGCTACTGAGCTGAACAAATTTTCCTGTACACAAAGCATAGGACATGTGGTTTCCTTGTCATTTATAACACTCTCTAACCCAGAAAGGGGGAGATCTATGACACTATTCATCAACAACAAGCCATCAAGGAATCATCCTTGTAATGATACACTCTTGGTTTCTTGATTAGAGAGATTCATGGACTTGTATGATTAAGTTCTTTTTAATTCAATATTAAGCCTGATTTAGAAGAAATTAGCTTATTCCTATAATAATTGTAAATATTTCAGAGGTTGAAGTACTGTGTGGCAGTTACATGGTGTGTCAGCTAGGAACTATGAAAAATCCTTCCATCAATGCAGATCTCAATTTATGACTTAATAATAATAATAGTATATATATACATGTGTATTAAGTGTGTGTGTATGTATACATATATGTGCATATAGTGGGGGGTATATGAGGGAGCACATAAACTAGATGTCCCACAGACAATTCAAACCCATTGAGTCCAATATAGAGTTTATGATGTTTTTCCCAAAATTCCCTACTCTTCCTAATTCCTTAAAACTTTGGAGAACACCTTCTAATCACTCAAATTCAAAATCTTCAACTCTTTGCTCTCATTTATTCCATATTCCATATTCCAATTAGTTGCCAAATTTTGTCATTTCTCATTTCACATATATCTACTCTTGTCTGCTTACATAGTCAAAACCACATCTGTGTTGGAGTCTCTCAAACAAGCTCACAAGAGCTTGTTGTAAAATTTTCAGTGTAAGCATTTACATACCAGAAATTTATATGCCCTACAAATCAGAGCTTGATTTATTTTTTTTTCTTTAATTGTCTAGATTTTTGAATACTGATGGAGAACATGTTAATTATGTAATTTAAATTTAAAAGTATATTAAGTGCACTTTTTTTTTAAAACAGAGAACTGATTATTAAATATTTACCAGCATAGTTCTGTTCACAATTCCTAGTTCAGGCTCTTATCACTTTCTTTTAGCAATTTTTATTTTGCAATAGCCTTCTTATTAATGTCCCTGCCTCATTGCTTTCCCTACTTCAATGTACCCTTTACAAGTAATTTTCCTAAAGTACAAATCCAACCATGACATCCATCTCCCTACTCAATTAACTCTACTGGCTCCCTTATTTTATTATTTCTGGGATCAAATATAAATGCTTTTGTTTGAGATTTGATGCTATTCACAACCTAACCTCTTCTAACAACTTTCCAATTTTCTACTTTGCTCTCTCTAAGTACTCTGATCCATTCATATTGGTCTGTTTGCTGCTTCTCCTACCCAAAGTTCTAGCTCCCCTCTCCTTTTTTGCACTGATTGTTCTCCACCACCACCCCTTCTCCAGGCCTAGAAAACTCTTCCTCCTCTTCACCACTGTGTCTTAGAGTCCTACTTTCTCTCAAGTCTCTAATCAAGCTCTGTCGGCTATAAGAGACCTTTGTCTCTCTGAGCTGTTTGTGTTTTCCCTTCTGCTTAGAGACCAAAAAAAAGAAAAGTCTCTCTAAATCACTACTGATTAGAGAAATACAAATTAAAACATTTCTGAGGAACCACCTCACACCTATCAGGTTGGCTAAGATGACAGGAAAAGATAATGATAAACATTGGAGGGAATGTGAGAAAACTGGGACACTAAATCATTGTTGGTAGAGTTGTGAACTGACCCAACCCTTCTGGAAAGCAATTTGGATCTTTCCAAAGGGCTATAAAATTGTGCAATATTGATCCCGCAATACCACTACTGGATCTGTAGTTCATTAAAAAAAAAAAAAAAAAAAAAAAAAGGAAATGGATCCACATGTGCAAAAATATTTGTAGCAGCTCTCTCTGTGGTGGCAAAGAATTGGAAAATGAATGTAGGCTCATCAGTTGGGAAATAACTAAGTTATAGTATATGAAAGTAAAGGAAATATTGCTGTTTATTTTTTTTTTTTAATGATGAACAGGCTGATTTTAGAAAAGCCTGGGAAGATTTATATGAACCAATGCTGAGTGAAGCCAACGGAACCAGAAAACATTTTACTCAGCAACAAGATTGTGTCATGATCAACTATGATAGACTTGGATCTTCTCAACTATTGAATGAACTAAGACAATTCCAATAAACTGTCAATAGAAAATGCCATCCACATCCAAAGAGAAAACTATGGAGACTGAATGCAGATCAAGGCATACTGTTTTCACCTTTTTTTTTCCTTTTCTGTTTTTTTCTTCTTGTACTTTTTCCCTTTTGTTCTGATTTTTCTCTCCCAACATGATTCATATGGAAATATGTAAAAAATGTATGTACATGTGACCTAAAAAAAAAAAAAGAGAAGTTTTTCTTCAGTTACTCCTTCAGTCCATCCAGTGGTCAGTTCTTCCTGCTTCAGTGGCCAAACATCTTTGACAAAGCGTCCTCCTCCACCCATAATGGAACCAAGGGACCAAGTCAAGAGGGGCTGGTCCTTCATGCTTTCCAGCAATAGTCTAGAAAACATGTGGTTCACTGGCAGGAGCAAGAATATAAACCCACTCCCAGAAAAGCTTCACAAAATGGTTCCCATAGCCCTTATACATCATTTTGGTGTTGGCAAAATACTTCACATGTCTATCTTATTTCATCCTTACAACCCTTTGAGGTAAATACTGTTTTCCTCTTTTTACAGATGAAAAAATTGAGTCTCAGAAAGATTCAGTCATTTTGTAGCAATATAAGCTATTCTCATCACTTAACAAGCATGTAAGACAGGATTAGAATCCAGATTTTCCTGACTCAAGTCCAACACTCTAGCCATTATATAAATTACACGGCCTCTCTGTGTTAGATGGTCTTAGAGTTGTCTGACTTTCAGAAAGTTGAGAAAGTTGTCAATAGTCACAAAACTTATAAGTGTCAGGATCAGGATTTTTAACACAGATCTTTCTGTGATCAGGTCCTAATAATTGGACACGTGCCTGTGACATATGCCTTGCACATACATATACCCAAAATAAATAGTAAATGCAAGAAACAAATTAAAACATGGAATGGGAAAGCATTTGAGGCTAAGTCAACAATATGTATTAAGTAATTACTACAAGTCAGACACAGTGCCAAGCTCTAAGCATGTAAATACAAGCAAAACTAAAAACAGTCCCTGTCTCAAGAAGCTTACATTCTAATGAGAACAGAACACACATAACAGAAAGCTAAAAAGCTGAAAAACTAGGGAAATTAAAGGAAGATATCCCTATAAGGGTATGTGGACAGAGAATCAAGTGAGAATAGCTGGTATATGACTTTTTCAAAATAAGAGTTTCTAGAAGGAACATACCAATATGAGAAAAGGGACATTCACAAAACAATTATATTACATGTAAAATATTTCCAGAGATTATCAAGTCTCTTACTATAAAGTAAGAAACAAGACTCTAAACAGATTTTGATTATCTTGTTATCCAATCAATCAATCAATCAATCTTTATTACTTACTGGATATTTTGAACAGAACAAGTATCTCAGATTTAGCATGTCTAAAACAAAGCTTCCTCTTCCCTCCCCCCAAAAAACCCTACTCCTCTTCTGACTTTCCCTCCTTCTATAAAGATCACTTTTATCTTACTAGTCATTCAATTTTCCTACTTCCATGTTATTCTTGAGACTTCACTCTAGGTAACCTTCCCAATCCAATGAAATGCCAAATATTGGTATTTCTACTTAAACAATACCTCTTATATATGTTCCCTTTAATTCGTGTAACTCCCACATTAGTTCAGACCACAATTAAGACAGTCTCATTTGAACTCAGGTTTTCTTTATTCCAAGTCCAACATTCTTATCTACTGAACTATCTGGTTGCCTCTAAGTGGCTCATAGTATGAGCTTATATAAATGCTAGTTATTTTTTATTTTCCTAAAGTTTCAGTATGACCCTGAAATTGCCCTTCTCAATAAATTTCCAAATCTTCTTATCACCTCTAGGATAAAATGCAAACTTCTCTTTTTCACATTTACCTATCCAACTAGTTGTATACACATTGGCAAATTTTTCTCCCTCCTCACTGTGTTTTAGTCTAATGTCATTTTGATTAAATTTGCAAGATAACAAGAAAGGCATTCTTATCAGTATTTATTAAGCACCTAATAAGTGCTTGGAATTATGTAAGGCCCAGGAATATTAAAGACAAAGACAGACATATCAAGACAAGTGCCTACTATGGGCCGGGCACTGTGATAAGCTCACTTAATTTTACTCCTCTGGGCTTCTCCATGCCTCTCTTGGAATGTCCTTGAGAGCAAGGGCTATTTATATTTTTCCTTTTATTTGTATTCATAATTCTTAGTACAATGCTTGGTATCTAACAAGTGATTAATAAACACTTGTTGAACAAGTTGTAGTATTATAACTATAATGGAATACTTATTATGCTAAAGAAATTGCAAGCAAGATGGCATTAAAGATAAAAAATCTGGGAAGACTTACATGAACTAATGCAGAATGAAATGAGCAGAACCAGAGCATTGTACACCATGATAGTAATATTGTACAATGATGGACTGTGAATGACTTAGTAATTATTCTGATCAATACAATGATCCAGGACAATTCCAAAGGACTTATAATGAAAAAATTCTAGCTATCTCCAGGGAAAGAACTGACAGAGTCTAAATGCAGATCAAGGTCAAAGCATCTTTTTTTTTTTTTTTTTAACTAATCTTTCTTGGGGTTGTTTTGGGTTTTGGGGGGGTGGAGTTTTTTTTTTTTAATATATATGCTTTTTTTTTGCACATATGTAATTTATTTCAAAGTGCTTGTCTTCTCAAGGAGGGGGAATGAGAGAGAAGGGAGGGAATTTGTAACTAAGAAATTATTTTTTAAAATAAAAATTTTAAATTGAGAAAATATGAAGAAAAACTTTCAAAAAGAAACATCTGTGAAAATAAATAAATAATTTGCTGAATAAACAAATAAAAACAGATGCTTGTGAACTGACTGATATTATACATTATTCTCCTTCCTACATTGTCTGGAACAGTCAATTAATGTACTGTTCCTTGTATGACACTATCATCTTCTATCTCCCTTCTCTATTGCCTTTTCACTGCCTTAGATGCATTTTATATATATCTCTATGTAAACATGTTTCTCCCCAAACAAAATGTAAGCTCTTTAAGCACAGGGATTGTTTCACCTGTTTTTGTATCCCTAGATCCTATTTTGTGGTGTGTGCTTAATAATGATCAATTGGATGAAATGATTTATTTAATAAAGGCTTCCTTACAAATCTAATCAAAAGGGCTTTGAGCTAAAAAGAATAGAGAGAGAAAATTGCCTAAATATATCTAAGTTAGATGTAGAAACTAGGTATAGAAATACTAGAAACTAGCAACTCATTAAAGAAAGAAAAAAAAATTCTAAGAACACAGAAGTTTATCATTAAAATCCAAGAAAGGACCTAGCAGTAAAATCCATGTCCCCAGATATACATCATATACAAATGCTTAAAGCTTAAGTAACAAATAGAATTAGAGATCCTAAGGTTAAGTGAATATCACTGCAACTAGTTGAATTTATTAGTTGAAAGAAACTAATAAATGGAATGTTTTTTTCTGGATAGGTAAAAAGACTGTGGAGAAGTAGTTAGGTTGCACAGTAGGTACAGAAAGATCTGAGCTCAAATCTGGCATCACACACTTGACACTAGTTATGTGACTCTAGGCAAATCATTTAATCCCAATTGCAGAAGAAGGAGGAGAAGAGAAGAAAGAAGAGAAGGAGGAGAAAAAGGAGGAGGAAGATGAGGAGGAGGAAGAAAAGAAGAACAACAACAGAACAACAAGATGATGACAAGGAGGAGGAGAAAGAGAAGAAGAACCTCAGTTTCCTTGTTTGTAAATTAGAGATAATAATAGCACATATCTTCCAGAGTTGTTGTGTAGGTTGAATGAAATAAGCATTTTGAACTTTTTGAGTATATATATTCAATACAGAGCATTTTGAAAAGCTTAAAATTCCATATAAATGCTAGCTGTGGCTATTGTTATCTTAGGAAACAGATCACAAATCTGGCCCAAAGGAATGATTAAAGTAGTCAAGGGAGATTTCAATTATTTAGACATCTCTTGGACTGTTTTCTCTCTGTCAAAAGAAAGCATCTTTTTGACTTGTCATAATGATAATTTCATTCTTTAAAATGTGGAGAAATTAAGAAGAGGAGATTCTATTCTGAATCTGATTTTTGCCAATTGGGAAAAAGAATTGTTATAGTGGAAATGATAGAAAGGTTGTGGGAACTCAGCATTATCTCTGAGAATTAATGATAGAAAAGGAAAAGAAATCTGGGCGTACTCTAGATTTTATGAGAGAACCTTTGTTGGCAAAACAGCAAACTTCCCTGGGATTTCTGATTCCTCCCCTGGTTATCCATCTACAATCTAAGCTAGAAGTTGGCTTCTAGCCAACTAGAACTGACTGACATTGAGTCCTCGCTCATTTCTGAGATCCATGCTACTTGCCTGCTTCTTGCTTCTGAATTTGCTTCTCTTTGTGCAAAACCCAGCCTATAACTACTCTTCACTCCATCAAACTCTATCCCTGGATACAGGTTCCCAACTCTATTGACCTTGGATCTGTGACCCTATTGGGCAATAAACAACAAAGCTGCCCAATGGCACCAGCTTCCATATTTTGCATGAGATCAAAATGCCCTGCTAGAAGTCTAGGGCTTTCTTTGCCTTGATACACGGCCTTTCCTTGTGCTAGAGTGCTATGTTCCTGGCCACCAGACCTTGTCCCCAGTGCCCCCAGATCTCTCTGATCTCTCTGTCTCTTTTCATATGCTGAGGGAAGTTTGCTGTGGGGGGAGGAGGAGGATGAGTCATTATGACTTTTTTCTTGGATTTTCATATGAGGATCTGTTCTGGTGCCTTCTCTAAATCTGTTTGGAGCTGCTGGATAGAAGCTGGGAAATTTCACTCTATGTACTGCTACTTTGCCATCTTTGGTTTTTTTACCCATGTTTTTTTTTTTTTTTCAAGGTTACAGATCTGCAATCTGCAAACTAATCTGTAAATATAGAGAATAATATAGAAGTGGTTTATTGGGGTTTTAGCTAGGCTAAAATTTGATAATTTCATTTGATAATATCTTTGGAGATATTATCATACAGTTAGTGAAATATCTGAAGCCAGAAAAGTACTCAGATCTTCCTTACTCTTACCCAATGCTCTATCCACTGAACTACAAATCTCCTTCTTAAAAAAAAAAAAAAAAAAGGAGGCATAACTTCTAGGTATAATAAAATGGTAGTCCATCTATTTTTCATCCTCATTAAATCTCATCAAGAATATTATGTTAAATCATAGGTGGTACAACTTAAGATGGTCTCTACCCAGGGTAGAATAGGGGGAGTGGGGAAAAAGTGACATATGGAGCAGTTGTAAGTTGTGGGCTTTACCTAAGGAGGCAAATTCAGAAGCAAGAAGCATCAGTGTAGCTTGGATTCCAGGAATGGAGAGAGATCTCAGTTCCAACTTCTAGACCTTCCTGAAGTCTGCAGGGAAATAAGAACAAGAATCACAACCCAAAGGAAAGTCTGCAGTTCTGTCTCTAGATGTTCCCTAAAAAAGTTAGAGATGTGAACTAGATAGTTAGATGATTGTGGAGCTAAGTGAATAGCTGAACTTGAAGAAGAGTTATTAATAATTTCTCATCAGTTTGATAGGAGATCTTTAGTATGGTATGCCAGAGATCATGTCTGGTTCTGTGCTGTTTAACATTTTTTTTTTATCAAAGATTTGGAGAAGGGCACCAGAGAAATATTTATCAAATCTACAGATTACGTAAAATCTCCAAAGGGGAGCTAACAACACATTGATTAACCAGTTTGAATCCAAAAAGATCTTAGCAGACTTGAATACTGATCTGAAATATGGCTTTCTGAAGTATTAAAAACCAGGGACTGAGTTCAATCACATAAGCCCAAAGATACTTTACTTGTTTATACAAGGGGAAATGAAGTCAGATTGCTCTAACACTGTTTCAATTCTATACAGCCTAGCTTTACATTTTTATGAGTTTAATGGAAGGATAGTTTAAGCAATAGAAGAAAAATGTCAAGGATGTTGTAACATTTTGCAGTTTCTGTGTTTATATTCTCAACTGAGATATGTATATTTTACATTAGAAAACAGTTAGCCTCCTAACTAGGTTTGTAATTTCATAAGAATATGCCTGGGATACTGGTTCTAATTGCCAAGATTAGGGTCAGTGTTATTGGTCTTCATTAATATAAAGTGTTACATTTGAGTTAAATTTAAAAAATCAAGTTTACAAATTCAAAATAGGGGATGTGGACAATAATTGTTTGGAGAAAGATAAAAGGATTTTAATGGATTACAAGCTGAAGATGAATCAGCAATATTTTGTGGCAGTCAAAAAATCTCAATCATTCTTGAGCCACATTAAAATAAAAAATAAAGTGGAAAAGTAGCTAGCATTTAGATAGCTAAATTAGGAACTTCTAGGTTTGCAAAATGTTTTGCAAATATTATCTCATTTGATACTCAAAACCACTCTGGGAGGTGGTTGGTTGTTGTCCTTCATTGACATCATTATGTTAGAGTCAAGTTACAGTGTGTCCAACTGTGGCTGACCAGAGCTCGGAATGCTCTGCCACAGGTTGGACACAAATAGTCCCTATGAACATTTGGGGTGTCTTCTCTAACTTTACTCATTTTGCATTTCTTTTGGGCTAATTCAATTCTGCTTTGCTCGTAGAGCACAGCACCTTCTCTGATGAGGGCCCACCATGCTGGGTGGTCCTGTGCCAGTGCCTTCTATGTCATACAACCAATTTAAAGTTCTTCATAAATAGATGCTATTTTTCTCCCATTTTACAAATGAAAAAGCGAAATAAGCTTGTATATAGCACTTAATATGTACCAGATATTAGGCTCAGCCCTTTATAAATATCTCATTTAATCCTTCCAATAACACTGTAAAGTACATGCTGCTATTATCTCCATTTTATTGAGATAAGGAGAAATTAAGTGATTTGGCCAGGGTCACACTGCTTCTAAATGGATAAGGTCTTCCTTACCCCAGAGCCAATGCTCTATCTACTACTTGCTTAGGTGCCTCTATTTAAAAAAAAAAAAAAAAAAGGCAGAGTATCTAGGAATCAATAGGAAATGGTAGTCCTTCTATTCTCTGTTCTTGTTAGACTTAAGAGCGTTGTGTTTAGTTCTAGGTGCCTCATTTTAAGATCATTGATAAAACTGTAGTGTTTTGAGAAGCATAACCAAGGTATTAAAAAGCCATGATTTTATGTCACATGAAGATAAATTGAAGAAAATGGTCTTGCTTGGTCTAAAGAATAGAATATTTAGGAGATATAAACATAGTCTGTGTACCCTCAGAGGACAGCACCAGAAGCAATGGGTTAGAAGTTGGAAAGAGGAAAATATAGGTTTAATATTAAGAAAAAACAAAAACTTTCTAAATATAGCTAGCAAAAGTGACATAGGATGCTTAGATGGGGAGAAGACACAGGCTTGAAATATTTTTTCTTGTTGGAGATATTTGAGCAGAGACTAGATGACCAATTGTCAAGCATATTACAGTGAACACTATTAGGTAGGATCTGAACTAGATACTGAAGTATCTCTCATTTCCAAAATTCAATGATGCTGAAAGGCACAGCATCTTCATTTCAATAAGTAAAAAACCCAAATGAAGTTTTCTTAACCAAAACCAACCAGTCCCAGAAAATAATTCAGAAGCATAGAATTTCTTAGTAGCTTAACTGGAAAACACCTTTAAAAAAAGGATCAAATAAACCACTTTATTCTGAAAATAAGGAAAGTGAAGCTATGCAGAAAGTGACAAAACAAGAATTTACCTGTCTTTTTAAAAGTTTTTTTTTTCGTTTTCAACATTTACTTTTTATAAGATTTGATTTCCAATTTTTTTCTCCCTCCTTCTTTCCTCTCCCCTCTGCCCAAAATGACAATCTGCTTATACATGTACAATCATATTAAACATATTTCCTCATGTGAATAAAGAATCAGAACAAAAGACAAAAAACCATGAGAAAGAAAAAAAACAAACAAGTGAAAATACTGTGCTTTAATCTGCTTTCAGACTCCATAGGTCTTTCTCTGGAAAACATTTTTCATAATGAGTCTTTTGGAATTGTCTTAGATCATTGTGTTGCTCACCTGTCAGATTGGCTAAGATGCCAGGAAAAAATAATGATGATTGTTGGAGGGGATGTGGGAAAACTGGGACATTGATGCATTGTTGGTGGAGCTGTGTACGAATCCAACCATTTTGGAGAGTAGTTTAACTATGTCGTTATCAAACTGTGATACCCCTTTGATCCAGCAGTGTTATTTACTGGGCTTATTCCCAAAGAGATTAAAGAAAGGAAAGGGACCTGTATGTAAATGTTTGGGGCAGCCCTTTTGTAGTGGCTAGAAACTGAAACGAATGGATGTCCACGTTGAGAATGGCTAAAAATTGTGGTATATGAATATTATGGAATATTACGTTCTGTAAGAAATGACCAAAGATGATTTCAGAAAAGCCTGGAGAGACTTAAGAACTGATGCTGAGGAAATGAGCAGGACCAGGAGATCAATATATTTTCAACAATATATATGATGACGTTCTGATGGACCAGACCATCCTCAGCAACGACAACCAAATATTTCTAATGGAGCAGTAATGAACTGAACGCATGCCAGAAAAAGAACCGGGAGATGACTAAAACCATTACATTGAATTCAATCCCTATATTTACACACCTGCATTTTTGATTTCCTTTACAAGCTAATTTAAATATTTCAGAGTCTGATTTTTTTTCACAAATAACGTTTTTCATGTATACTTATTGTGTATCTGTTATATTTAAATATTTAACATCTACTGGTCATCCTGCCATCTAGGGAGGGGGGGGTAAGAGGTGAAAATTGGAACAAGAGGTTTAAAATTGTTAATGCTGTAAAGTTACCCATTAAATCCTGTAAATAAAAGGCTATTAAATAAAAAAAAAAGAAAAAAGAAAAGAAATGACCTACAGGATGATTTCAGAAAGGCCTGGAGAGACTTACAGAACTGATGCTGAGGAAAAGAGGACCAGGGAGATCATTATATACTTTAAAAATTACTTATGATGACCAGTTCTGATGGACCTGGCCATCCTCAGCAGCGAGATCAACCAAATCATTTCCAATGGAGCAGTAATGAACTGAACCAACTATGCCCAGAGAAAGAACTTTGGGAGATGACTAAAAACCATTACATTGAATTCCCAATCCCTATATTTATGCCCACCTGCATTTTTGATTTCCTTCATGTTAATTGTACAATATTTCAGAGTCTGATTCTTTTTATACAGCAAAATAATGTTTTGGTCATGTATACTTATTGTGTATCTAATTTATATTTTAATGTATTTAACATCTACTGGTAATCCTGCCATCTAGGGGAGGGGGTGGGGGGTAAGAGGTGAAAAATTGGAACAAGAGGTTTGGCAATTGTTAACACTGTAAAGTTATCCATGCATATAACCTGTAAATAAAAGGCTATTAAATAAATAAATTAATTTAAAAAAAAAAAGATCATTGTGTTGCTGAGAAGAGCTAATTCTATCAAAGTTGATCATCATAGAATATTGCTGTTACTGTGTACAATGTTCTCCTGATTCTGTTTACTTCACCCAACATCAATTTATCTAAGTTTTTCCAGGTTTTTCTGAAATTTGCCTGCTCATCATTTCTTACAGAACAATAGGATTCCATTACTATTACTATATATCATAATTTGTTCAGCCATTCCCCAATTGATGGACAGTCCTTCAATTTCCCATTCTTTGCCATACAAAAAGGGCTGCTACATTTTTATATATGTAGGTCTTCCCCCCCTTTTATAATTTCTTTAAAACCCAATTCTTCTGATAATATCTGTCATTAAATTGGACATCTTATCTTAGTAGATTATATTTCTATAGTGTTTATGATTTACAAAGTGTTTTGTTCCTAAAGATTCTGTGAAGTCAGTAGTTCAAGTATTCCATTTTATAGATAAGGAAACAGAAAAAGTGTTCTTTGCAATATACAACTCAAAAGTTATTTAAAATATACAGAGTGGGTAAGAATAGGAGATCTAGAAGTATACAATGACTATTAACTTTTTTTCTTTTTAAAAAATTTACTAGTTTTCAATATTTACTTTTATAATATTTTGATTTCCATTTTTTATCCCTCTTTCCCACCCCTTACTCCTCCCCAAGAAGACAATCTGATATGTTATACATATACAATCATATTAAAAGAAAGTGTTGTCTCACATAAAGACTGCTTTAGAAGCTAGGGCATGAGATTCCAAAGAGAGCAAAGAACTTCTAAATAAGGATGCCAGGTCTAAATAGACAAATTGTCTGTGGAAGGCATCATGAGACATGGGAAAGACAATGGAGAGGGGAAAATAATACAAATTTCATATAACTTATTATTTATCTTCTTCATTCATTCAAAAAATCTGAAGTGACCACTATATATTAAGCACTACTTGGATGTTGGAGGTTCAAAAATAAAAAAATGGTAGCATAGCCACTAGCCTCAAGAGGTTTATACTCTACAAACAGATAAAATATGTACAAGACAATATGGGGAATTCAAATAAGGGAACTAATGTGCTTGGTAATATTTGAGGAGGGAGAAATGATTAGATACAGGAATTTTGTCCAGAGCCACTGTATTGTCAAAGACAGAAGTTTTTAGCCTGTCTTTTTCTGGTTAATAGCTTTTTGTTAATAGAAATATAATTTAGACAAAACTCTATATTATAAATTTCCTACAAAATATAACTTGAAAACCCACAGCAGAAACTCATTGTACCTAATATAGCTTAAAAGCTGATCACTTCTACTGACCGTCCCCCTGGAATCTATATATTCATGGGTGTGCAAACATTTGAAGGAGTCTCTCTAACTTCCCTACAGAAAATATAGGAACTAAAGAGCAAACTAGGGCAAAGGAAGAGCATCCATTTTTTTCTTCCAAATATAACTATTAGATTGCATTTAACATCACAGAATTTGAGAATTGGGAGAATCACAAAATCTTAAAGTTGTGAAAGACCTCAGAAGCTACCTTAATAGGAACCTCCATTAGAATGAAAGTAGTCATTCAGTGAAGGGAAATTACCTACAGGGGGCTAGGTGGTTTAGTAGATAGAGCCAGGAATCAGAAAGACCTGAGTTCAATTCAGTCTCAATTATTTACTAACTATGAGAGTTTGAGCACCTTCTGTTTGCCTCAGTTTCTTCAACTGTAAAAAGAAAATAATAATAGCACCTATTTCACATAGTTCTGAG
The DNA here is from genome assembly GCF_902635505.1 of Sarcophilus harrisii. Taxonomy (NCBI): domain Eukaryota; kingdom Metazoa; phylum Chordata; class Mammalia; order Dasyuromorphia; family Dasyuridae; genus Sarcophilus; species Sarcophilus harrisii. The sequence continues at coordinate 99,342,526 of NC_045426.1, forward strand.
AATGTAATAAAATATTTTTTAAAACAAATAGCACAATACCTGGTATGTAGCAAGCAGATATAAATGCTATTATTGCCTTGTAGACAGCCAGGTCTTTTGACCAGCACTCATTGTAATTATTTTTTTCCTTCCCTTTATCCTTTACAAGTTCTGCCTTCAGATTCATTTCTAACCCCTCTTCCACACAGTCTTTCAAATACTTGAGGAGAATTTTAGATTAAGCATTTCCAGTTCCTTAAACCAATCCTTTGGACATGTTCCAGCTAGTCATTTTCCTTAAAATATGGTACCCAAAACTGGACATAATCCTCTTCTCAATATGGTATGATGAGAACAGAAGATGGTAGGAACAATTTCTTGCTATATTCTGGTCACTCTGCTCCTATCAATGCAACCTAAAGCTCAACTTCAACTTCCCCTCACATACCATGCTCCATGATTCTGCATTCCAATGACTCTAGACTTCAGAATTAAACTTTCTCTCCCCTGGGACCCAAATCTATTAAGTCTCATCATTTCTTAATCCTATCCATAATTATTTGAGGGCAATCTTGTATTGGTATTGGCCAATTGATCAATAAGCATTTATTAAGCACTACTATCAGCCTGGCCTTGTGATAAACCCTGGGGATACTAAAAAAAGGCAAAAATCACAGTCCTTGTTCTCAGACTTCACATTCTGATGGAGTAGATAATATGTAAACAACTCTAAGGCACTTACAGGAGGCACTTACAATGCAAATAGAAGATAATCTCAGAAGAAAGGCTGGTGAGAAGAAAGGCTGGTGAGAGGAAAGAGGGGGCTTCAGAAGGTAGGTTTTCCTTCAAGAAACCATGAAGCAGCAATGAGGAGTAGACTATCTCAAGTACTTTCATTTGGTCTGTCCAAATCCTATCCAAAAAGATAAGCATCCACTATAACTTTATTTTTTTATACAAAATTTAAATTATTAAAATAGAACATTCAAGAAATTTAATTTAAACTATTAGTATAAGTCATGTAACCAAAAAGATGGAGACCTAGATATTTCTACCTGTTTTCATAAACTCGCAAAATATCATCAAATAAGAACAGATCAACAAATAAAAAAAGAAAATCAACAATTGCAGATGAATCCTCAGGTTAAGACACCCTAAAGATTAAAACAGTAACAATCAGATACATAAGGGGAAATCCTGGTCTTTATAGTGTATTCACTCAGCATTCCCTTTCCAACAAACCTCCATACATACTATGGTACGAGAGCACAATGGGATTCCTGGGCTAGTGCTCTGGGATCTACCCAGCAATTGCCTTCCTACTGCTCTCGTCCCAACTAGCACAGCCTGGTCCTGCCCTTAGCCCATGCACATAGAACTCCAAGCTTGTTGGCAGCTATTCATGTTATTTGTAGCACCAAGAAATAAACCACAATTTTGTCCTCCTCTTATAGAGGAAGGGGAGAAGGAAGGTGGGGGGAGGTGAGAGGGGAAATTTGTTCTGTCCAGGAAAGCAGGATGCTGCAGCTCCATTAAAAAAAAAAAAAAAAAAAAAAAAGTTACTTGGAATAGAGACTGAAAGGTCTGTTAAACAGTGCATTTTCCAGCATGGGAACAACTTTTAGGTCTAATACTCAGGAATCTGCCATCAAAGCAAGAAAATTCAGAAAATTAAACACTTTCTGTGTAAGTGTAATATAAGGGAAGAAAGGCTGAAATTTACAATGATTTCAGGAAGAAGAAAGCCCAAACAAAAATCCTCAACACAAGCAAATAACCCAACAAGGGAAACATTTAAATGGAAGATGACCACAAAATAGCTAAATGAATCTAAAAATCTCTAAATAAATATTGCAAAAGAAAGGAAATTGAACCAATATCTGATGAGACAGAGGTTCCTGAGTTCCAAAAGAACATGAAGGTACAGCAGGATGTTCCTAAATGGTTTAGATGAGAAATAAGATTGATGAAAGTAGAATTTATGACTAATATCAAAAATAATTGGCAGAATAGAAAAACATGAATCCATAGTAGTGAGTCCCTGAAAAGAAGCAAAAAGAAAAAAAAAAAACTGATTGCAAATACAAGCATATAGACCTGAAGAATAATCTGGAAAAAGAGAAGCAACAATCAATAATATTGAAAGAATACATTATCTCTATAGAAACCACATTTATTGATCTTGAAAACAAGCTACATAAGTTAGGAACATAACTTAAGAAAACTTAACAATCACAGGTCTCCCAAGAGAAATCAAGTCAAAAACCCCAAACATCATAATACAAAAAAACTACCAATCAAAAGAAACCACATTTCACCTTCAGTGGAAGTGTGTGTGTGTGTATGTGTATGTGTATGTGTATGTGTACGTGTATGTGTGTGTGTGTTTCTGCAAATTCCAAGACATACAATGTTGCATTTAGCAATTCCAGGGACAAACAACAAATTCTTCAAATAACTCAGAAAAAGACCTTCAAATATAAATGAAAACAAAAAATTGATTAACACAGGATAGTTCTGTATCTACAGAAACCAAGAAAGAAAATGTTTTAATATATGCTGAAAAGCAAAAAGAGTTCAAGGTTACACACTGCAAACTTGATCATAAGTATCAAAAAAGCATCCCCCCAAAAAAAAATTTTTTAAGATATGACCAGATTATTTGATTTACAAACTTGAGCAAACCACAGAAACACACAAAAATAATAAATGCCAAGGAGTAGTCAAACATAAATATCAGACGACTTTACAGTAGTATAGAATCTGTTATCTGGAGCTGATAGTTTCAGTGACTGCTGAATTGAAAGTGACCTAATTGAAAGAGAAAAAAGGAATATAAAACAGGATGACCAGTAGCTTATCTATTAACTCCAACAGAGAATCTGCATATGCTTTTTTAAAAATTCTTGGTCTGTTTGAAGATTCCCAACATCTTCATTCAAATATTCTATGTATTTAATGTACACACACATACACACACACACACACACACATATACACACACATACACATTCAAATAAACAATAACCAAAACAACAATCTGGCAGCTATTTTAATAGAAGCTTTGACTCACAGAATGTTAGTTTCTGGAATATCTTAAGAGTTCATCTGGCCCAAGCCACTCATTTTACACAGAAACAAACTGAAGGCAAGAACTGAGAGCCTTTGTCCAAGCTTAACTGCCCAATAAACAGAAAATCTCACCATGAATCCTTATTTCTGATGCATACTCCATTATTCTAGCCTCTATATTTGAAAGCTTCTTGACTTTATTCTTTTTCAGTTAAAATGGAATGATTTTAATGTTTGTATACAACATGGCTCTTCTTTCACCTGGGGTCACAAGAGAAGACCCTGCTTTTGGTCATTTCAAGAAAAAAAGGAGAGAAATTTTGAGTTGATGGGCCTTTTGCTTACATATAAACACCATGAAATGTGATGTTATGAAGAGTTTCCTTGAGTCTGATTTGAAATCTTAACTCTGATACTTACTGTGTAATCTTGAGCAGGTCACCTGACCTTGATGGGATTCAGTTTCCTTATATTAAAAAATGGAGGTGTCAGATTATCAAAAGCTAAATTAATCAGAATTATCTGGGCCAGTGGGTCAAATCTGGCCAGGGGGTCAAAACTAACTGGATGCCTGTTTTTGCATGGCTCACAAGCTTAGAATGGTTTTTATATGTTTAAATGATTTTTAAAAAAAATCAAAACTGCTCAACTGACCTTCTTAATGCACAAGTATGACCATAATAGTTGACATAATGCAGAGAATTGGTCTTGATTCTGTCATGTGTAACCTAAGTAAAAATTCTGTGTCTCAGTTTCTCATCTGTATAAAGGGATTAGATCTCAAGTTAGATCTTAAACTATGGTTCACTATATGGGGTTTCATAACTAAATGTGGGAGCCATGAAATTATGATTTGTTATCATCAAATGTTTGATTTTTATACCTATTTTATATTCATAGGATTACATAAAAATTTCTCAGGTTAAAAGGGATCTCAAGTAGGAAAAATTTAAGAAGCCCTGAACCAAATGACCTTTAAAGGCCCTTCTAGCCACAGATATATGATCCTGTGATCCCATTGCCTCTAGGATAAATACAAATTCCTTATCTTGGCATTTGAGTTCCTTTACAAACTATCTCAAGCCTTGTTTTTCAACCTCAATTCTCATTGATTCTTCATACACTGAACATTAAGTCAAACTTAACTACCAGTTGAGCCTCGTGCTTTCTTGTGTCTGTATATTCCCAAAAGTTTTCCTAATTATTACCTGCTGAAATCTCATTTCCTCATCCACATTGCCATCTTCACAAAGCCTTCCCTAATTTCCCCAGTCAAAAATAATCCTCAAATTTTGCCTCTGTCACGTTATATGCTGTATTCTTCTCATGTCTGCCCTTGGCTTATCCCCATCCTAATAGATTTCAACTTTCTGAAGGCAGAGAATAAGATTTTTCATCTTTGTGCATGTATGGCCTAGCACAGAGCTTTATATATAATAGCTTCTAATAAATATTTGTGGATTGATGTTGTGGTATAAATTGAATTACTCTCCTGCAGCCCTCTTTTCATGTTTCATGCTTGTGGTGATTCTGAAGTTCTGTGAACCTATATCAATGAAATATATGTTAACAGGTTATTTAAAGCTAAATACTCCTGGTATCAGTTTGAAGATCGATTATGTAATGTTCAACCTAGCAAGAATGGGAAATGCTTATCTCCAGAGGGCAGCCCATCTGAAGATGAATTCTTTTGGCTGTAACAATTCAGAAAGACATTTTTCTGAGACATGAAGAGGTCTTGATCTTCATATTTGGTATGAGACTACAATCCACGTTATTAAATCATGATTTTTTTTTTAAAGAAACTGTAATTTGTGATGTAAAAATTCATGGTTAGATAAGGACTACAGAGGGAGACCTACAAAACATCTTTCCCAATTCTTCTTAATTCTAGTGCCTTCCCTCTGTTGATTATTTCTTATTTATCTTATATATAGCTTGTTTATACAGTTGTTTACATATTGATTCTCCTATTAAACTGTGAGCTCCTTGAGGACAGAGACTATCTTTTGCTTCTCTTTGTAGTCCCAGAACGGGCATATCTTAAGCATTTCAGAAATGCTTTCTGACTAACTGACCAAGTTAATCCACTCCATTTTGGATTGCATGCACCACAGGATTCATGTCTAAGCTATCCTGATTGGTAGATAAATGAGTGAAAATTCAACCTCACTATAGAAAAAGAGTTGGTTCCAGATTATGACTCATATTCAGCCTAGCCATCCACCAGGAAAATAGAACCTGTCCATCATGGATGGCTAGTCATCTTCCTTAATGCAAAAATACCATATCCCTCCCCCATCCCCACCCCCACACATATACATACACTTCCTGTTAATGGAACAAGAAATAAAACAGTACCATCAACCATTAAACAAGCATTTATTAATGACTTAGTCAGTCACTGTGCCACTGAGAATATAAAGAAAAGGCAAAAACAGTTCCAGTCTTCCAGGAATTTACATTCTACTACTTACAATATACTATGTAAATATGTAAATCAGCAATACAAAGTGCAAATGAAAAATAGATGGAAAATAACCTTAGAGGGCATGGCATTAGCAGTTGAAAGAAAGGACCAAGATTTCCTGAAAAAAGGAATGCTTATAACTGCATGGACATGTATACATATATTGTATTTAACATACACTTTAACATATTTAACATGTATTTGGTCAACCTGCCATCTGGGGGAGAGGGTTGGGGGAAGGAAAGGAAAAATTGGAACAAAAGATTTTCCAATTGTCAATGCTCAAAAATTACCCATGCATATATCTTGTAAATAAAAAGTTATTAATAAATCTATCTATCTATCTATCTATCTATATAAAGGAATATTAAAAGAAAGCCAGAGATGAAGTTTGAGAAAGAAAACATTCTGTATGTAAGGAATAGTCAGGACAAAGGCAAGAAGGTAGAAGATGGATCATCATATTAAAGAAAGGTCAACTAGATCAGAATAATTATATTGTAGAGTATAGAGGGAAGTAATGTAGAACTACTGGAACTATAGAAAGGGGGCAAGATTATTAAGAGATTTGAGGTGGGGACTGAACTAGGAGGTTACTGCAATAGTCTAGGTAAGAGGTGATGAAGACCCAAACTAAGGTGGTAATTGGCCATAGTTAAAAGGTCACCTTAGAGAGACAGAAAAAAAGAAAATCATAAGATCTGGCAACTTATTGGACATATGGGATGAGTGAGAGGAATCAAGATTGACACTGAAGTTGTGAAGGATATGAAGAATGGTAGAACCCTCAACAATAATAGTTTTGGAAAAAATGTGAGGGTTTGGAGAGAATGACAATTGAATTCTCAAAACTATTTTGTACTAGTTAAAAATAGGTCAATCAGAGGATATATTAAATATACAAGGAAGCAAATGGGCATAGTTGTTTTTATCAATAAGTCATATCTAACTCTTTGTGACCCATTTTGGGATTTTCTTGGCAAGAATACTGGAGTGGTTTGTCAATTCTTTCTTTAGCTTATGTTACAGATGAGGAAACTGAGGTAAATAGGATTAAGTGATTTGCCTGAAGTCACATAGTCATACGTATCTGAGGTCAGATTTGAGTTCAGGTCAGCCTAGTATCTAATCAACTATCCAGTTGTCCTGGTAGCCAGGCATTCATATTTCATGAACATAATAACCTAGTATTTAATAATCCAAATCCAGTTACTGAAAGAAGGAATCAACAAAAAGAGCTGGGAAAGCTGAAATCAGTACAGATCAACTTCTCTCACCATATAGACTGATGATTTAACCACTAAAAACTATATCGTATGATAGACAAATTAGAGGAACAAAGAAGGAACTGTACTTCAGATCTACAGATAGGGGAAGAATCCATGACTAAACAAGGGATAAAAAGGATTTAAAAAACAATAAAAGGAACAATTTTTATTATATAAAGTTTAAGAAGTTTTGCAAAAACAAAAACAAAGCAGTTAAAATCAGAAAGGAAACAATTGAGGTGGGAGTGACAATATTTACAATAAATTTCTCTAAGAAACTTATTACATCCAACATATTACATCCAACATATATAAGGAACCAATTCAAATTTATAAGAACATGAAACATTTCCTTAGGAGTTAAATAGTCAACAGATACAAACTCACAGTTTTCGAAGTAAGAATTCCAAGCTATTAAAAATATATGAAAAGATATTCCAAATAATTGATAACTGGAGAAATACAAATTAAGCCATCTCTAAGGTTTTTACCTCATAACCATCAAATTTGTAAAGATGAAAAAAGGAAAATACCAAGTGTTAATAAAGTTATGGTAAAACAGGGACATTAATACAATATTGGAGCTGTGAATTATTAGTTTAGCCATTCAAGAAAGCAATTTGGAACTATGTGCCAAAACTCAATAAATTAGCCATGCAATTAACTAAAAAAAGGAAGGAAATATAATATCCTATTGTACTTATTATTTGATGACTATGAAAAAGCACTGAGTTTTTTAATATAAAGGTATCTCCTATCTATACATCAAATCATTCAGGATTCCTTAGAAGATGTAAAAGAAAAATAGAAAGGCAAAAATGCTCTTCAGTGATCCTCTGATGGTAAATATTAGGCAAAGCATAACACAAGGAAATATATGTAAAAGGCATCATCGAGAACTCGGGAGTTTGCACTCTACATTTAGAGAGCCAAATCCAGCCTACTGCCTGTTTCCATGGTGAATGAGCTAAGAATGTTTTTGAAGATTTAAATATAAAATTTTATTTTAAAATGTAAAAACTATTCTGAGCTCACCCTTTCAAAAAAAAAGGCAACAGGCTGGATTTAGCCCACAGGTCTTAGTATGTTGACTTTTGATCAAGATGACGGAGAAGATTTAACACAGATTCCAGATTAAAGGAAGAATCCTCATGGATCATGAGGTTCTCCAGATGCTTTCATTTATGAATGACATAGTGCTGATTACATCAAGTCCCAGGATATTGCAGAACATGTTGGAAGAGATCTATAATCATTTAAAGGTATGTATCAATCCACACGGGAAAGGCCAAGTAGGTGAAGAATGCCTATTGCCCATACTTCAACATGTATTTGAAAGTTCACCCTTCAATAAACATAAAAAGTACCTTAAAAAGCCCATCTAATAGTATGTGTTTTACGATCACACATACAAATGAATAATGAGCTTGGCCCAAAATTGAAAAGTATAATGAGAGCAGGTTGGGCTGCTTTTAGGAAATGGCAAAGTTCCTTTATTGACCCAAGCTTCCCAAGAAAGCAAAACCCTATCTTTCAAAACAAACATTTTAGTAGTTAGTATTGCTCTTATAACAACAAAACCAGGAACATTAACTGCCTCTAGAATGTTAAAGATGAGCAATGACATCACACAGAGAGCAATGGAAAAGGCATATAGGTACAACAGGCTACACAGGACATAATCAAAGAGGAAATGCAAAGACTAAGAGTAAAGGGCATTATCAAAAATAAATATAAAAGAAAGTTAAGATGGATTATCTACCTGCAAGAATAGGATAGTCAAAGTGTTCCACTGGTATACTTTTAATGTTCAAAGAAAATCAAGGAAGACCTCTGGTATATTAAGTGAACGCTCTCTAGTGAACTTTGGGAAGATATATGAGAGAACATGCATGAATGAATTATCATCTTCATTGTTGGACAAAACAGATCAATTAATTAATTAATTCACATATTTATTTGAATGTATGAGTATAAAATTATTGTTCAGATTTGCAATTATATATTCAGATTGAGGTTATAATTTTAATAATTTATATATATATATATAATTATTGTATTCTGGTTTAACTCTCTATTAGTTTATAAGCAACTTGACAGTAAAAATTATATTGTTTCCAACTTTGTATCCCTACAGTTTAGCATAGCACTTTATAGGATTCAGTAGTGTAAATGTTATTTGAATTGAAATGAATTGAGTAATGCCTTAACCACCCTGCCCTGATCTTTCTAGACCTCTTACACTTATAATAATTCTTCAATCCTGTGCCTCATATTCTTCAATCCTGTGATCCTGACTTCCTGGCTGTTTCCCCATACAAGACACTCCATCTCCCTACTACGCCACTCTGCATTTTCTCTGATTCTTTCTCCATGCCTGAAGAGGTTATCCCTCTTCATCTCAATCTGGATTTATTGGCTTCCTCAAATCCCAGCAAAAATTCCACAGGAAACCTTTCCCAATCTTTCTTAATTGTAGTGCTTTCCTTCTATTGATTTTTTTTTTCTATTTATCTTGACTATAATTTTTGACACAACATTATTTGTTTGTTTCCCCCAATTAGAACCTGAACTGATTGAGGGCAGGGACTCTTTTGCCTTTCTCCATATCGCTACCAATCCAACCATTCTAGGGAACAATTTGGAACATGCACAAAGGGCAATAAAACTATCCATACCTTTTGACCCAGCAATGCTACTATTAGGTCTATATCCCCAAGATGATCAAGGATGAAGGAAAAAGGCCCATATGTGTAAAAAATTTATAGCTATTCTTTTTGTGATGGCAAAGAATTAGGAACCAAGAAGATGTTCATCAATTAAGGAATGGCTGAACAAGCTGTGGTATATGATTGTGATAGAATTTTATTGTACTCTAAAAAAAGGTAAAGGGGATGGTTTGGGGAAAGAAAAAAATCCTGAGAAGATTTACATAAACTAATGCAACATGAAGTGAGTAGAACTTGGAAAATGTTGCATATAGTAACAGCAAAATTGTAACAGTAATCAACTATGGAATACTTAACAAAGCTTTATGATACTTCCAAAGGACTCAAGATGGAAAATGCTATCCACCTTTGGAGAAAAAAATTGATAGGTTCTAAGTACAGATTGAAGCATTCTTTTTTTTTTTTTCTTTCTCTTTTTCTTTTCTTTTCTTTTTTTTTTTTTTTTTTTTTTTTTTTTTTTTGGCAATACGGCTAATGTGGAAATATGTTTTCCATGATTTCATGTGTATAATGGACATTATATTTCTTGCCTTCTTAATGTGAAGGTAAGAGAACAGAGAAAATTTAGAACTGAAAATAAAGATGAATAAAAATCTTTTGAAAAAATCATATTGGAATCTGCAAATTTTGTTTAAATTAAATGTTTACATAATCACATGCAATTTATTCATATATACTAGTAACCATCTGCCACATCAGACTCTGGGGTAAGCTGTTATAGCTTGTTGGAGAACGTACAAGGCACCTATACCTTCAACTCAAAGTTTTTATGAGCTTTCATGTTAGTATCAGAACAAAGCGGCCCCTAATGATACACTGCACACAATATGCCATAAAAAGAAAAGAAAAGAAAAGAGGCCAAGGGAAAGTCTTTGAATTTTCTGGTTATCAAAGTACAGGAATGTCAGAGAGTCAGGAAGATGAAAGTGTCTCTAATAAAGACAGCCCCCAATACCCCCTCTACCCTATACCTCCAGATGTTTCTCCAAATATCTCAGATTTGGGGTTGTTCAGAGGTTTGGGGAGGGGAGAGGGCCTCAGTTTTATATTGTTAAAGGAGACTCTTACATATAGTTAGTAAATTAACTAAGGTTGTTTGCTAAATGAATGTTTACTACCACCAATCATGTCTGCTCTTTGAATCCATTTTCAGTATTCATCCAGGAGACTCTAAAGGGGCATTTGCTTCTTTGCCCTGAGCTTTATGACTAATTTTAAAGATTTGTACCTGGTACAGAAATGTTTTCAAGACCTTTTAAAATAGAATAGAAATACTGTCCCTGAAAAAATGGTCCACAGCTCAGAGATTTAGCAGGGTGGGTCTAAGTGTGTATGTATGGAGAGTGGGGAGGAAAGGAGATGTCCTAAATCAGATTCCTTGTGGTCTGATACCAACTCTTAGGGAGGTATTGGATAAAGTTGGACTTTTTCCCCCAGCCTCCAAATGTAGAACAAGAACACTGAGGTTCTGAATCATTTCATAGATAATATTAAGATTATTGAATTAACATTTATGAAGGGCATTGATTCTAAAGGGAAAAGATTATGATAGAAAATTCATAGAATATTAAAACTAAAAAGGAATATATGGAAATGTCAAGAACATAATGATGCATGCTGAGGAATAAGAGCTCACATATTTCCTTCTTTTGAATACTTCATACATTATACAACCAATTATGTTTTGGTTACGACTCAGATACTCCCCAAAATATTTTATGTGTTAAAGGAAAGAGGAAAATTGGCAGAGAAAAAGGCTGTAGGACTTTCTCTTTTCTCATTATCATGGGATAATCAAAAGGAACACTAAACCCAAAAATCAAATTAACACAGCAATAGAGAGTCAGTATCAAATTTCCAAATTTGGGTCATACAACCAAAGATCAATATCTGAATGGATGAAATAACAAATGAATGAACTGAAAATCTAAATTTTTATATATTTCAACCATGCTATTAAGCTTCAGGAATACAAACACAAGGGGGGGGGGGGGGAGAAATAGTCCCTACCTTCAAAGAACTTACATATTAATGGTGGAGACGAGATAAAAAGTATTAGTGAACAGGAAAAAGTACTTTGATCACAAAGTTACCCAAAAGATAAAGTGGGGAGAAAATTGATTAGATTGCCATATCCACATTCAAGAACAATCACAAAGTTGGTAAATCTTATTAGATTGACATTTCCCATCTAGGAATAATGAATGACAGAATTGGTTTGATTATGGTTCATAGCTCCAGCCTGGGGAGAAGGGCTGAGAGGTTGAGATAGGAAAGAGTAAAGAGAAGAAAAAGATAGAGAGAGACAGAGACAGGAAGACAGAGACAGGGAGAACATCAGAATGAGGCAAAGGAGAAAAGGGAAAGTTTATCAGAAGAAAGGAAAAGGAAAGACAAGAGAAAAGGGAAAAGGAAAGGGAGAGGGGCATCTGGTAAGGAGGAGGAAATGGCCAGAGAATTAAAAGTGTTTTGGGCAAAACAAAGTTAGGCACCTATAGGTCAGTGTCTGAAAAGAAAAAGGCATCGCAAACAAGAAATAGAGTCAAAAACATAGATCAGTCAGGAAGAGAAGTGAAATAATAGCAATTTTTAAATCACTGATAATTTTGGAGAGAACTGTTTTAGCTAGGTGATGAGATCAAAAGTCAAATTTCAAGAGGTTTTCAAAGATGGAAAAGGGGACAAGCAAAGAGGGTAGATAACTTTTATTTTTTGAGCAATTTGGTTGAAAAGGGGAGGAAAAAATTAATTTTGTTAATGGAAATGGTCAGATCTAGTAAAAGGGTTTTTTTTGTGTGTGTGTGTCTTTGTTTGTTTTTAATTTTGTTTTGTATTTAGAATGGGAGATATCCATGTAAGAATCTCTATTAAAGTGACCCATAAAAATTCTCTTCCATAAATCATCCTGAAAAAAATATTACTCTTTAAGATTGTAAAGTGTGTTAAATACATTATTTCATTTGATTCTCCCAACAACTCTCTGAGGTAAGTGCTATTTGACAGACAGCAAATTTGGGCTTAGAAAAATTAAGTCACTTAATCAGGATTAATCACCTGGTAAATGTTTAAGGTGAGATTTGAATCCAGGTTTTCCTGACTTCAAGACCAGCATTCTATTTACATGACAGGCTTTTCTGTCACCTTGTTCCTTAATCCCAAATCTTCTTCCCAGGAAATCAAAATGTCTAGAATATTTTAGTAGATGTAAACCCCACTTTCAATGTATTGAAAGTAACTAACAATATTAGATGTAGCTAATTACAATAATGTGTAAATCAAATATTTTAAAATTATATTGAAAAAGTATTGTTTCAAAGAATCCCTTGGAGAATCATTTTGGCAAAGTGAATGTGTGTGTGTGTGTGTGTGTGTGTGTGTATACACACATACATATTCATGTATATATACAGAGAGAGACACACATATATAATATGAATTATCACTCCCTATTCCAAAAACCAATCTATTTTGTAAATATCCATTTTCATTTCATTTCATTTCAGCTTGAAGCAAGGCACACCTGTATTCATTTTCAAACCATAAATTCCTACTCTGTGGATAACCTAGTCAGTGAAAATTCTGTTTTCCAGAAGGTTTCAATCAAAAGACGATCTCTGGATATTAGCATAGATTTGTCCAGAATTTTCCATTTCTCCTTCCAGATTCTCTCCTCTCTCCATGACCTCCTGATGTGCAGATGCAGACATGCCATCAAACCCCAGCTTGAGGCTTGAGGCCAGAGACTACCATGATGCACACCAACATCCCACCCTCTTCTGGGGAAAGGAAGTGCTGATTCTGGCCAAGAAAGCCCTATGAGGAATGATAAATAGAAGGAGAAATATGTGCTCTGGTATCATCATGGCTCAAGCCTAAGATCACTTTCATTTTTAAAACCAATATAAAACAATACTTGTTCATGACTGTGTCATTTCTAAGTGCAGACATCATGCTCTTCTACCACAGACTATGTTCCTCACCCTGATCATTCCTTGCAAAGAAACCCATTTATGCAGAAGGGAATCCAAAGCTAGAAAGTGTGGTCAGTTCAGTATAATCCATTCCCACTGCAGGACCAACCACTCAAGAGTTTATGTTCTCCTCATTATAGGATAAGGAGCTTCATCCTGGAATAAAGAAGATACAGTACAGCACTTGTCCTGGCTATTCCTAATATATTATGCTTATTTGTTTTTATTTCAAAATAATATATTAAAACAGCAGTCATCTACTGCATAGTTGATGTGCAAACACACAATCTTGTGTAAATGTTTTAGCTTCTACTCTCCAGCTGCTGCTCAAAGAAGCAGGAATTCTATCATCTACCAGATGCTCTGACATTGTTTAAAAAGATCTGTGAGATTTGTTATCCTCTGGTGGGGGGAGGGATCAAAACAAATAAACTGAATTAGATTTTCAAGCTTTTTTCTTTATTTTAAGAGGAAAATTCTTCAGTGGAAGAATCATCAATACATTAAAAACCATCTGTTGGATCTCATCATGTGCTAATGTGGCAATCATTTACCTAAAAAGAAAGATAGTAGATCAAGTGCTTTGGACTCTATTGCAGTTTTTAATATGTCATTTGCATTGTAAGCACTGAAGAACTGTTTCTTAATGTATCTAAAAAAGAAGGTACTCCTGAAGTTTTTGGTGATATAGTTTAGTGAACAAACAATGCATTCATGTAATCTTTGAATTTTTCCAAGTACAATGAGCAGTAATGGAACTGTAAATTTTTTTTAAAATGAAAGTGATATAGAAACAAAAGATATAAATCCATATACTTCTATGTACCCATAAATATGATATGCATATATATGTATATACCTATAAATGTGTGTGTATAGAATTATTTGTAAGTCTTGGTGAGTTACCTAGAATACAAGAAAGTGACTGGAAACAGGGATTTCTTAGTAAAACTTCTTAATCTCAAGAAGGCTCCCAGCAAAAGGATAAACTGAAAAAAATGTGAAAGTGTTTCTAAAACACTTTGCAAATGTAAATTGTGAGTATCTACCCAATCTGGTGCTTACACAAAGTTTTAGATTAGGAAAGACCTCAAGTTAACTTTAAGGAGCTGGTGATTATTGTTTACATCTTTACAAATTAGGCACAAAAAGATTATTTATTTAAAGGCTAAATACAAAAGGAAGCCAGTAATAGCTAATTTCTTGCTCAAACTATGAATGGGAAATTTCTTCTGATCATTGCATCATTTTGATCCTATGCAGATGGGCCTCGAGTCAGGATGAACCTGAGTTCAAATGCCAGACTCTGGCTATTTGAGACTCTATTAGCTGTGTGAGTCTTTTTTTTTTTTTTTTTGGGGGGGGGGGGGGGGGATATAGAATAGCTTAAAGAAAGCATTTTTTTTATTTTTTTATTATAGCTTTTAATTTTCAAGATATATGCATGGCTAATTTTTCAACACTGACTCTTGCAAAACCTTTTGTTCCAACTTTTCCCCTCCCCCAGATGGCAGTAGACCAATACATGTTAAATATGTTAAAGTATATGTTGAATACAATATATATACATATACATACAGTAGTTTTGCTACACAAGAAGAATCGGACTTTGAAATAATGTAAAATTAACTGAAGAAGGAAATTAAAAAATGCAAGTGGACAAAAACAGAGGGATTGGAAGTTCTATGTAAGTTTCACACTAATTTCCCAGAGTTCTTTCACTGAGTGTTAGCTGTGTGATTCTTATCAAATTATTTAATCTCTCTTTGCCTCATTTTCTCCAACTGCAAAACAGAGATCATTTACCTTGTAAGGTTCTTATAAGGATCGAGTGGGAGAAAAAAAGGGAGATTTTGGGGGATGGGGGAGAGGAGTTTTAAGTACTTACCACTGAGCCTAGGACATAAAACTTAATTATTTCAGTCATGTTTGACTCTCTATGGGTCCATTTGGGGGTTTTCTTAACAAGGATACAGTAGTGGTTTGCCATTTCCTTTTCTAGTTCATTTTACAGATGAGAAACTGAGGAAAACAGAGTTAAGTGATTGCCCAAGGTCACACAGCTGGTGAGTGTCTAGGAAGTAGTACTTAATTACATAAGCACCTTGCTTTTGAAGCCCTGGTCCTTTGCTTAGCCACCTTCTGCTCATTTTTCCTTCAGATCCTTGACAGTAAAGAGGCTGAGAGTTTAGGGAAAGAATGAGTTGGACAAGAAGCTAACCAATTCTGCCTCATTTTGTGATCTTTTAAAAAGTCCAAGACAGCTTTGAAATTCTACATTCTCTAGTTAGTACTTCTTTATAGTCACTGAGCTGCAGAAGTTTCAAGTTAATTTCCTTGAAAAAAAGAAAAGAAGTTTTTCCAAACCAATTTGCCAAATGTGCTAAGATGCACCCTTCTCCAATCCCTGCATTCTCAGGGAGTTCTAGTGGGCCTGCCAGTGCACACGTGCACACAAACACACACACACCTTGGCTAGACTTCAGAAACTTCACTCTTCAGTTTAGCAGCTGAAACCTGAGCATAATAACAACTCACATTCAGATATTATTTTAGGATTTGGAAAGTGTTTTTTATATGTTATCTTTTTCTGATCCTCATAACAACTCTGTGCACTAATTCTGAAATACAGCAATTATTATGAGCTCCATTTCACAGATGAGGAAGGTTAAACTTTGCCTACAATAATGCAGCATGTAAATATCTAAGGTCAGATTTGAATCTGTCTTCCTAATTCCAAAAGAGAGCATGCTGTAGTGAATACAAATCTGGCTCTAGAGCCAGGATGACCTAGGTTTTATTATTACCCCTGACAGATTACAACTGGGTACTCTAAGGAAAGTCATTTAATTTCTCAATGCCAGAAGTAACTAAACCTAGATGTCTCAGTGCAGTGAATAGTGGACTTTCTTTCAGGAACAACAGAGTTCAAATTCTGCTTTCTAGCTGTGTAGACCTGGACAAGTCACTTAATCGTTTAATCTGTTTTCTCATCTGTAAGTGGGAATAATAATAGTACCTTATCTCCCAAGGTTGTTATAAGAATTGAATGAGATATTTGTAAAGCTCATTTTCAAATCTTAAAGCACTATATAAATGCTAGGTTGTTTTTTTTTTGTTTTTTTTTTTTAAATAATGTTAGTAATGAGAACTTTCTCTTTTTTTTCCTTCTAAATTTATTTCCACATTTATCATGAAGCACAAGAGAAATCAGACCAAAGGGAGGAAATGAGAAAACAAACAAACAAACAAACAAGCAAGCAAACATAATAACAACACAATAACAAAAAGTAAAAATACCATGATGTGATCCACATTCAATCTCATAGTTCTCTCTCTGGATTCAGATGCCTCTCTTCATCACATCTATTGGAATTGCCTTGAATCACCTCATCGTTGAAGAGTCAAGTCCATTACAATTGACCATCACATAATCTTGTTGCTGTGTACAATGAATGTTCTTTTGGTTCTACTCACTTCACTTAGCATCAGAAAAGACAGTCTTTTTGATCAGGAGTTCCCTGTGTAATAAAATCATAGACCCAGTCCCATTTTTCTTAACTCCAAGTCCAGTATTCTATCTGCTATTGCCATGTCTTTTCTGCAGATAGCAATTCAGGGCACCAAGTTTATATATAAATTAAATGTTTATAACAATGGAGTTTGATTTAAATATATCAATGCATGCACACGGTTTCTTCGGGTCTAGACCTGGTGCATGGAGGCAGTCTCAGGGATTGTGGAATGAGTGCTTAACTTTGAAGTCCAAAGACCTGGACTAATCTCAATCCCTATCCCAATATTTAACAAGTATTCCCCAATATTTACCTTAGACACTTTGTGCTTCATTCTTCTCATGTAAAATCAAGATAATTTGGAGCTCCCTAACATCCCTGCTACTCTATACCTTACAAGGGTCTGGTAAGGAAAGGGTTGTTGGGTTTGCTTTTTTTTTTTTTTTTTTTTTTTTTTTTTTTTAAATAAACCTTGAAGTTCTATAGCATATAATTACAATTCTCTTCATTTGCTGGAGGGAGTATCTGACATAAATTCCAACTTCTTGGGAGAAGAGGAAAAAAAAAAAAAAACAGGGAAATATCCAAATTAACTTAGTGCCTACCATATAATAAGCACTTCATAAATGCTTGTTGACTGACAAATGACTGGGAAAACTCCTAAGACTATCTTAAATCATCCTGTACCTTGTCTGGGACCTTCAATCCATTTTGCAGATGAATCCCAAACATAAACCAGTCATTAATTTTCAGCCAACCTTACCCTTCTGGAGATGACTGAGGATCTGCAACAGAGCAGCAATCTCTTACCTTTGAGCTTTTCTAATTCTAGCTCTTAAGAAGGCACTCAACCTAATGGCTGCAGTAGGGACAGAATGCAGTGAGAGAATAGAATTTCTTTTTGGAACAAGTAAGCCCCTCACTGATCTATTCTATCAGTTTAGATTTTCATGGTCTAGGAATTGGACAGATACCCATGTGCATCTCTAGAATGAACCCTTTCATAATTGTGCCCAACACTGCTCATTCACAAAATCATCATTTTAGAGCTGGGATAGACCTCTAATTCAACCTGTATCTGCACAAAAATCCTCTTGGCAACATCCCTAGAAAGCGATCATTCAGCCATTGCTTGAAGTCCTCAAGTGAGGGGGATCTCACTGCTTCCAAGGCAAACAATTCCACTTTCAGATAGTTTCAGTTCTGGAAAAGATTTTCTTTGCATTAAAACCTAAATGTGCCTTTCTGAAACTTTCACTCATTTGTTGCTCATAGGTATGAGATCCCAGAAAAAGAGTTAATGCCTTTTCTCAATAGCAGCATTCACCTTACTAAATTATTGTGAAGTTCAAATGAGATAATATTCATAAAGCACATAGCACAGTGTCTAATACATAATTGGTGCAATATAAATGTTTATTTTCTTCCTTCTTTTTCCCCTCTTTTACATGACAGACCTTAAAATAGGTAAAGTCAGCTCTCATATCTATCAAGCTACATCTTTCTATTCCTTCAACTGAGCCATTTCCAGTTTGATCATCAAACTTTCACCATCTTAATTGCTTTTCTAGTAGCTCTTCACTTTATCAACACCTTCTTAAAATATGGCACTGGACAATTATTATATATTTATTATTCCATATGTTTTCTAAATATATTATTCCATATGTATTCTGAAAGGAATAGAATACAATGGGATTCCCAGAATCCCAATATTTGGAACCTGAGGGTACCTAAACCTTATCTAATCCAACTTTTCCCCTTTACTGAGAAGGAAATTTAGATTTGGAGAAAGGAAATTACTTCCCAAGTTCATACAGTTAAATGACAGTCATGATTTTAGAACAAGTCCTTGATCTTCACTTACCATATCACATTACCTCCTCAATAATCTCTATGGTAAATTCTATTCGTTTCCTGATTGTGCTTTCACTGATTATGTACCATTATTTGCCTCCAAAATATCACTTTAACAAACCTTCTTGGTAGACAGATTGTCACTATCCAATTTCAGTTCCAGCTTTTTCCTTCTCCTAGGGATTCCCAAAAGATCATTGTTAATACTGTGCCATTAACATTACACTCAATGTTCTTCTAAAGGAAATGGATTAGATGATGTCCCATGTACAAAATTGCACTGTTCCATTTCCTTCTTTCCAAAAAGGGAAGCACCATAAGTAATGATAATAATAGCTGACATATATCTATATGGTACTTTGTATATAAAGTGCTTCTCTAAATATCTCCTTTGAACATCATAATAACCCTTTGAAGCTGTCAAGAAAACACTTTGTAAAACTTAAAGTACAATATAAATATAAATTGGCATTTTTCTTTTGAAGAAGTAGCAATTTAAATAGTGTTATTCTCATTTTATATCTGGGCAAACTGAGGTTCAGAGAAGTTAAATAAATTGCCTGACTCTACACAACTAGTTGTTATAAAAACTGCTGCTCAAACTTGAGTGTTCTGATTCCAAATTCAGTCTTATTTTTACTATACCAAAGGTTCTTAACTGGGGGAAGGGAGAGAAAGGAAGGGAAGAGACTCTTTAGGCAATATGGGAAAGCCCAGTGAGTCTTTCTGAGAATAATGCTTTTCAGTGCCTAAAACAAAATATATAGGATTACAAAGGAACTTGATCAAATTGAAATCATTATCAAATTATTTAAAAAAAAAAAAAAAGTAACTCATTTTTCTCAGGTTAAGAACTCCTGCCCCTAAACAATCAATCAAATGAGGGAATTAGATGAAATAATCTTTAAAGTCTTTCCCATCTCTGAATCTCATGACTACTGTCACCTTCTACCCCTAGAGATTGGTTTCTATTGGAGAAGGAATTAAAAAAAAAAAAAAAAAAAGACTAGTCAGAGCTTCTTCTGCATGCTATTTTATTGGCAGAGATTCATATGAGATCTGTTCAGCTGGATGTAAGAACTGAGCCTGGCGAAATATGCCCATGTAATTTGGCTCATTTCTCTTCCCTGGGTTTTTATGACACTAATGAATAGAAAGAAATGATTGAATGTGAAAAATGCTATTAAGATAGAAATGACAAGATTTGGCAATGACTGGCTATGTGGAATTCTCCTAGTTTATTTCCTACCTGTTTGACTGCTTCTTCTCAGTCTTCTCTGCTGGATCATCATCCACATCATTCTTCCCTAATGGTTGTTCCTCAAAGTTCTGCTCTGGGCTTTCTCCCTCATTGCTCTTGCGCTCTCTCTCTCTCTCTCTCTCTCTCTCTCTCTCTCTCTCTCCCCCTCATCATCAATTCCCTTGCATTTAATTATCATCTCTATGAAGATGACTCCCAGATCTAGTTGCAGCCTCAGTCTTTTTTCCTGAGGTTTAATGCAGTACTACCAATTTCCTATCGGACATTTTTAATATGGTGGTGTACTGGAGGTGTCTCTAACTCAGTATTGTCCAAAACAAAATGATTATCTTTCCCTAAATGCCCTTATCTATTCCAAACTTCCCTATGTCTTCTGAAGACACCATTATGCCCCCAGTGTCTGAGTCCATGAATTCAGTATTATCCTGTACTCTTCATTCTCTATCACCCTATATAGTCAGTCATTGCCAAATCTTGTCATTTCTATCTGAATAGCATTTTAACATTTAATCATTTCTCTCTATTTACACAAAAGGTTTGCTGAAAAAGATGAGTTTTTAATTTGGACTAAAAGGAAGTCAGGGAAGTTAGTAAATGAAGTGTGTGATACACATGTCTGGTACAAATGTGTGTGTATTTGTATGTGGAGGAACTTATACGTGTAGATAGGTAGACTGTGCATGCATTTCAGAAGCCCTAGCTTTATGATCTTCTGCCCAGTTATTAGGTTACATTCCTTTATCTTACATAGAACTATGATCCCATGAACTTCTCCTGGGACATTCTGTTCTGCAGGCTTCATTAGGTTTTTTTTTTCCCCTCCTCTTGATTGCATAAGATCAGTTAGGAAATGAACTCATATTCTGAGGAGTTATTCCACAATCCTGTTTTTTCCCTTCTTCACAGAATTATACACCTCTATGATTCCCTTATTCTAGTAGTTTTAATTTATCAAGAAATTCCCCCTATAAAATTACAAGCAAGAACTTCTTCAGTACACCTGAGAAACAGACCAGCTCATCTTTATAGAAGTACATGCTTTCAATAAGGTTTTCCTGGATTAGAGGTATTGATGTCAGCCAATCCACTTACAAGGGCACTTCAGATCCAGGAGAAGAAAACAATGAATTTGTTCCCAAAAAGAAGGCTCATTTCAGAGTTATAGGATAAAAAGAGCTCCTGAACTTGGAGTCTGTACTTTGCATGCAAGTGACTTTAAGTCATTTATCTTCTCAAGTGAAGTCATAATAACACATCATTTCTATAGCTCTTTAAAATGTACAAAGCATTTTATATATGTTGATCCATTTGACCCTCAAAAAAATCCTGGAAGACTTATTATGTTCATATTCCAGATGAGAAAACTGAGGGACAATGGCTAAGTTGCTTGTTTAGAGTTACAGAGTTAGTAGATATCTGAAGCAGGATTTTAACTTGGATTTTCCTGTCACTAAGTCTGTGCCATTGCTCCGTCTAACTGATATACATTCACTCACTTATGTGTGAAAGTAAGATATAGTATTACCCACCTCAAAAGATTGTTTTATCAAATGAGATAATGTCCATGGAGGGCTTTGCAAGCCTTAAAGACCCATAAAAATATGATTGACTATTTGTATCATTGTGAGTGTTGTATCATAGGCAAAAGTTTAGACATGAAATTGAGAAGATCTAGATTAGAATATTATGCTCAACATTTTACCAATTGTGTGATCTTGTTCAAGTCACTTAACTTGTCTGAGCCATGGCTTTTTTACTAAGAGTAAAAACTACTTCATAGGGTTATTAGGAGGGTCAAATATCAGGCTTTACAGATCCATATGTAGCCTAGGTGGAATCAGATACACACACACACACACACACATTATATAGTTATAATTATCTTCATCCCTATCTTCCAGCTACTGGCTCATTTTCATATTAGTTCTCTGCATGGTTTTAAGGTAATCAAATTGTATTTTCTCATATTTTCCTCACGAATTAAAAGAAATGCACCTTCTTTCCTATTAATGAATTAGTTCTGAACCCAGTCTCTAAGTAAAGTAAAGAAGTATATTTTCCCATAAACTTGCTCTGTCTCAGTCTTTCTTTCTCTTGTTTCTTAGTCTCATAGGTTTAAAGAGCCATCAGAATTGATAGATACACAATTTATTAAATGTGTAACACACACTACAGTTAACATTTAAATATTTTGACATTGTATCTACTGAGAAAAATCTCAACCAGAGTCACTGCTAACCATCAACTTCAACTCTTGATAAAAGGCAGCCATAGTTTTCCCAGAATTATCTATAGAATATTTTCTCCAAAGGAAATTTCTACAGGATTAGATTAAGTTCTTTTAGGAAAGATCCTTTCAGACTCTTTTTTTCCCCCTTAACTAACATAGTGTCCCAAGAATGAAATTCTTTTAGTCTTTTCTCTCTATACCTCATACAGTCTCTCAGTCATGACAATTAAGTCTCTCCAGATGATACTTCCTCTATTTCTTCCCAAGATTCTGTTCCCTCTCTCTTA
Source organism: Sarcophilus harrisii (assembly GCF_902635505.1). NCBI lineage: Eukaryota > Metazoa > Chordata > Mammalia > Dasyuromorphia > Dasyuridae > Sarcophilus > Sarcophilus harrisii. Next base: position 99,365,165 of record NC_045426.1, read on the forward strand.
AAGGCACAGTAATGAATCTGTAAAAGGAGCTATTGAAGCTAGGGTTGCATCTTAAGTACAATATAATTATGAATCATCTAAGTTTTCATTATCGTAAACTCTGAATTTTAGAACTTAGAGGTCTTCAATTCTAAAGCAATATGTAAATGTGAGTGATTATTTTGAATTAGCATTATAAATACACAGCACTGGATATATTTTCTAGCTAATATTCTCCTTTTTCAGTCTCATTACAATGATAACACCAAATGCTCGGAAACAAAAGGTTCCTAAGCCTATCAAAGATATCAAGACTGGTTTGTTAAGCCTAATTGAAAATAGACAACTAAATGAATTCTTAAATTCAAGAGATTCTGTTCTTTCCACTTGTCTCTTAATACCAAGTCCTCTAAGGAAAATCCAATGGGTCCAGAGCCTTTTCTGGGTAGGCAAAGTCTAAAGTATTATAACATTGTGCTGCTCATCCTTTGCCAAACCTTAGACTTATATTGTTCTATCTACCTCCTTCATTACTATTCTATGTGCTGCTAAAGAGACCTGGGAGAAGGTTGGAAATACTATAAATTTACATTATCTAACTACAAATAACCTCATTTCAATTGATCAACCAGTCAGTCCACCAGCATCTGCCAATATTTGTACTAATCATTGAGAAGACAGAAAAACAAAATAGAGACCCTGATCTCAAAGACTATGCAGTCTAATAAGGAGACATTCAAATAGCTATATACAGAAGAGATGTATACAAGACAAGGTAGAGGTAATTAATGGAGAGCAGGCTCTATCTAGCATTAAAGAGGATCAGAAAAGTCTTCCTGAAGGAAGGACTTTAGCAGAGACTTGAAGAAAGGCAGGGAATCTAAGAGACAGAGATGTGGAGAGAGAGAGAGTTCTAGTCTTCCTTAATTGGAAGACTCTGTTACATTCTCTACAAAAACTATTCCAGACCTTTTCTTATCTCCTCAAACTTCCCACATTTCCACGTTCCTCTGCTCGCCTGGTTGAAGATCTTATTTCTTTCTTTTTTTTTTTTTTTAAAGAAAATTGAGGCCATTTTCTGTCAGCTTCCTCTTCTCCCTTTCTTTTCATCTTAAACTCCTCAATTTCATTCTTCATTCTCATTTCCTTTCCATTAGTCTAAAATAATGAGAAGATTCCTTCTCTTTGCCAAATCAAACCTGTCTACATTTGCCTCCTATTTTCTTCAATAGATTGCTCCCTCTTCCAAACTCCTACTCTTTCCAGTCTTTCTCTCTACTTGTTTCCATTTACTGTCAAGCACGACAAAGTCTCACCCTTCCTTGAAAAGCTTTTACTGGACCATAGTATCCCCTTAAACTGAGCTGCTAAACCCCATTAAAAAAAAAAAGATATTTATCCTTATTGCTTCCATTTCTTTGCTCTCTGCTCACTCCTCAACTCTTCATAATCTGGCTTTTGATCTCTTCTGTAACAATTCTCTCCAAAATTGCCATTGATATCTTAACTGCCAGATTTGCTGATCTTTTTTTAATCCTCAGTCTTCTTGACCCATCTGCTGAATGGATACTGCTGACTACCCCTCCCCCCCTCCTGTGTACTCTTTCTTCTATGGGATTTTATGACACTACCTTCTTTGATTTCTCTTCCTATCTATCTGACCTCTTATTTCAGTCTCCTGTTACAACACATCAACTATATTATATTCCTTAATTGTAGGTTTTACCCCAGGCTCTGACCTGGACCTTTTTCTCTCTTTACATACTCACCATGATTTTATCAACTTTCATGAGTTTAACTCTTATCTATATCTTAGTTACAGTCCCATATCACCAACTTACTATTAGACATTTCAAACTGGATATTCTGTAAACATCTCAAATTCAACACAAAACTAAATCTCTGTCTTTCTCTGTGTGTGTCTCTCTCTGTGTGTTTCTGTGCCTTTGTGTGTGTGTCTCTGACTCTCTCTCCCAATCTGTTCTCTCTGTCTCTGTTTCTTTCTGTCTCTGTGTCTGTGCTTCTGTCTCTCTGTATGTATGTTTCTGTCTCTGTTTCTATATCTGTCTCTCTGTCTTTGTCTCTCCGTGTCTCTGTCTCTCTCGGTCTCTCTCTGTCTCTCTTTCTCTCTCTCTCTGTCTCTCTGTCTCTCTCTGTCTATATCTCTCTCTCTCTTTCACACACACACACACACACACACACACACACACACACACTAACCCTTCTTTCTTTCCAAACTTCCTTGTTATTTATGAATATACTACCATCCTCTCAGGCAACCAGCTTTGTAATCCTGGCACTATCCCCAATTCTTCATTCTCCATCACCCTACATATCTAATAAATTGCCAAATATTTCTATTTTCACTTCTACAATATCTCTCACAACCAACCATTTCTCTCCTCAGACCTTTATCACCTCTTGCCTAGATTATTGCAACAGCCTCTTAACTGTTCCATCAATCTCAATTCTCTCCCCATTCGGGTTCATCCTACACAAATGTGTCAGAATGATTTTCCTTAAGCAAATTTGACCATGTGACTCCTAAACTAACACCAGTGCCAGTGGCTTTCTAATACCTCTAGAAGAAAATATAATTTTTCTGCATGACTTTTTAGATCTTCACCGCCTGACCAACCTCTCTCCACAACTTCAGCGTACATTATTCCCCAGGCATTCTAATTAAATTGATCTTTCTTATCTCCTATCTTCATGCTCTTACAGGGGCTGTCTGCCATGCTTGAATGCAATATTTCTTCACTTTTGCCTCACAGAGTCTTGTTGTTGTTGTTGTTGTTGTTGTTGTTGTTGTTGTTGTTATTGTTCTTCTTCTTCTTCTTCTTCTTCTTCTTCTTCTTCTTCTTCTTCTTTTTCTTCTTCTTCTCCTTCTCCTCTACCTCCTCCTTTTCCTCCTCTTCTTCCTCCTCCTCCTCCTCTTCTTTCTTCTTCTTTCATCTTCTTATTCTTTTCAATTTTTTTTTAATTTTTCCCCTCTCTTCTTTATAAACATAGTTCAAATATCATCTTCTACATGAAGCCTTTCCTGTTCTCTTGCTCAGCTGCTAGTACACTCCTTCCCAAAATGCCCTATATTTATCTACTTTGAATTTATTTGTATTTATTATCTTTATACTTGTTCTGTAGAGTCTAAACTTATGAAAAGAAATTATTTCATTCTTATATTTTAAATGTATATATACATTTACATATATATTATATATTTATATATTCAGAGCTTAGCATACAGTAAGCATTTAATAAATGATGGTTAATCAATTGATCGATTTTTTTAAATTTAGCTCACTCTCCCCTATATCAGCATAATTTTAGTACATGTTTTTCCCACTACTAGATTGTAATCTCCTTGAGAACAGGGTTTATGTCTTTATTCTTGAATCTGTAATGTCTTGCTCACTAGGTTATTGGAAGGGGGTTGAGGGTAGGGTGTTGTTTTGTTTTGGTTTTTGTCAGGACTTGTGATTTCATTGATGTGCAGAATTTCCTGTGAGGAAGTATGTGTAGGGAACTCCCTCTGGACTTATTTAGCCTGGAGAAGAAAAGGAGGTAGGGGAGCGGGGGGAGGAGAGAGAGAGAGAAAGAGAGAATATGATAAATCTCCTAGGATTTGATGGGCTAGCACATGGAGCACCAATTGGCTCTTATTTGACCTCAGACACCAGAACCAGAAGCTATAGATGTCGAGGCTGGATAACCCCATGCTGAGCATGCTAAAATGAAGCTTCTTTTCTGTGAAAGTCCTTATATCTTTACAGCCCAACTCTATTGTTCTTAATTACCTAGGGAACCAAGAGATTAATCTATTTGCCCAGGATCTTATATCCACTAAGTATTAGAGCAGGGACTTGAACATTTTTTCCTGATTCCAAGACCAAATTGTCTTTCCACTACACCAGTGATTGGTAAACTTTTTCTGTGAAAGAGTCAAATAGTAAATATTTTAGGACAGCTAGGTGGTCCAGTAGATAAGAGTTTGGGGCCTGGAATCAGGAAGACCTAAATTCAAATCTGGTCTCAGACACTTGCTAGGTGACCCAAAGGCAAGTCATTTAGCTCTATTTGCCTCAGTTTTTCTGAGCTGGAGAGGGAAATGACAAAACACTCCAGTATCTTCTCCAAGAAAATCCCCTATGGGGTCAGAAGCAGTCAGATATGACTAAAATGACTGAACAATAATCAAATATATATATATATATATATATATATATATATATATTTAAGCTGTGTGGGCCAACTGACAAAATTTAATAAATTTAATTTATTTTATATAATAAAAGAGAAAAAATTTCCACAAACTTTCTTCATAAATTTGTGTTGATGAAATTTAGAGCATGATTAAAATTAGGGGAAAATTTTTTTGTAATGTAATTCCACTAATGAGAAAAAAAGGAATTCTTATGGGAGGAGATGACATTTTAAAGTTAGTATTCCCTATCATTAAAATCAATTTCCAATGTTTATCTGTTTACTCTGATCTATAATGAGATTTTACATATTTCATCTTTGAAAATGTCTTTTTACCCAGATAGATGCTGCCAAATACTGATATTAATCTATAAACTTATAACTTTAATTGAGCATAATAAATCTGGGAAGGCATTTATAGAATTCTATTAGAATCTTTGCTTCCACTTTTTTTTTTCTTTTTGGAATGATATTACATTGCAGATTAATCATTTTCAATTGAAGACTAGGTAAAATCTCAATTCCACAATAAAAAGGATTTTGAAACATGGGAATCTATTTTGCACTTGCTTTAAAATCTGGGGAGGGAAATCTGCTATAACTGTAGTTTCATTTCAGAAAACACATCCCCAATAAATTTGTTTAGGAATGGAGATCTTGCTTTTTCTCTTAACTTTTTACAACATGGGAAATGTATAGAACAGCTTAATATTACTTGTGACTTGAACAAGGTTATTTTTCATCAAAATGACTTTACTGCAGTAAAGATTTTGCATATAACCACCATTTTCCCTTGTAAATTTAGGTCAAATTTATTTTAAAACAATATCAAGTCTTTAGTAAAAACTAATTTTCAAAGCATTGTGGTGTTCAAAAATAGTGGTTGAGGACAGTTCTCTTTCAGAAAAATTACAATCTAAACTCTGAACTTTAAAAAAGCATAAATTTTTTTTTTATTTTATTTTCTGATTTTGACAAGATGGGTAGCCACCAGAAACAAAAAAAAATAAAACAAAATGTCAGAGTGTGGTGATACACTGGATACTTTGAAAGATCTCAGTTCGTAACTGTGATTTATAGCTCTGAGGGCAGATATGCAAAGCAAGGAAAACAAACACCACATACTCTCCATTGCAACCACTCAATACCAGACAATATGTAAATGAATGAACATGGCTGTTACATAGATAAACATAAATAAAACAATTTTATGGAAATTGAAATTTGAATTTCATATAATCTTTCATGTGTCATAAAATATTATTCTAGTCAACCATTTTTAAATATAAAAACCACTCTTAGTTCTTAGACTGTGCAAAAATAAATAGATTGTGGTCTAAATATGATCGTGGGCCATAGTTTGACAATCCCTGAACTACTTGATGATATTTCTTGCCTCAAATATATTAAATCTCAATAAGTCTTTAATGAATAAATGAATGAACGAAAAGACTATTTATTATTAGCTGGGGGTGGGAAGATGATTTATCAGTAAGGACTTCCTGGAGGAAGTGCCATTTGTGCTGGACCTTGAAGAATAGCTAGGAAGGATTTCAATAGGCACAGAGCAGGGCTTGGCAGGAAGAAGAGTTGGGGTGGAAGGAATGGGAGTGGAGGGAAGGAGATTGTTATATACAAAATATGAAAAATAAAGAGATATAGTTATAGGGCAGAGGACAGCAAGGAGTTTGTGAAGGAGAATAGAAAGATATAAAAAAGAGGGTACTATGTAGATTAGGGCCAGCCTCTACAAGTATTTTATGAGGCCATTTCTGGATTATCTTCATGGATCTCCCTTTCTTGTCAAAGAGACTTTTGATGGGATTGATTAGATCTGATACCCTGGGGAAATGAATAATAACATCTTACATTCCCATAAAACTTGAAGGTTCACAAAATATTTTTCTACCCCCCCAAAAAAATATATCAATGAAGTAGGTGGATTGAGTATTGTTGTTATTCAGTAGTATCTCACACTTTGTGATCCCATTTGTTGGCAAAGATACTGGAGAATCTTTTCTTCATTTCTTTCCCAGCTCATTTTGCAAATGAGGAAACTGAGGCAAATAGTAACTTGCCTAGGGTCACACTACTAATAAGTATCTGAGACCGGATTTGAACTCAGGAAAGTGAATCTTTCTGACTTCAGCTCAGACATTCCATTTACTTTGTCACATAGCTGTCCCTAGATTACTATCATCCATCATGTCATAAACAAGGAAACTGAGCTTTAGAGAATGAAAATGCCTTATCTAATACCAGTCAATAAGAAACAAGCTGAGATGATCTTGTCCATTTGTCCAAAGTAAAAATTACTGCCTGAACTTCCTGTTGTGAAATATGAGTGGGGCTGTTTAACCCAATTCTAAGTTGTCTTCCAAATTCCCATAGGTGATCAGCCATGTCAACCTAAGAATATGGGTTTAAACAACAAAAATCTGGCCCCTAGTAAAAATTTATTTTTATCTGTGCATAAATTTTTGAACCCCAAGTCCAGAAATAGCAATGAATGTTGGTCTCTGTACTCTGTGTATCCTAATGTCACACTCTCCTAAGTTACCAAAAGGCTTGAGAAAGTGACTCTATTTACATGATTGAGGGAGGTGGTGGGAGGAGCTATTTGAAACAGTAATAACTTCAGGAAAATAATAATCCTTTCAGGCTTAAACTTTCCCTACTTTGTCTCCATCTGAATGTAATTTTGTTTGGCCCAGTTTAACTAAATTTAATTTGGCTGATTTTGAATTACCAAAACACACACACACACACACACACACACACACTAGCCCCCACCTGAGGGAGAAAAATCATATTGTTTGGGATTTTTCTTAAGCTTAAGTAACTTTTAAAAGACTTTCTTTTAAAAAAAATTTCTTTCTTTCTTCTCAAATTTGACTATTGACGATGGCTTGTTAAATCTGAATCTCACATAGACTGTGACCTTAAATAATTCCATCTCCCTCTATTCTGTTTTCTTTCTGTGTCTCTATCTCTGCCTCTTTGTGTCTTACTCTATGTCTGTCTCTATATTTCTCTCTGTTTTCTGTCTCTGATTCTCTGTGTTTACTATCTCTGTTTCCCTCTCTGGGTATCTCTGGGTGTCTCGGTTTCTGTCTCTATCCCTCTATCTGTCTCCCTTTCCCTCTCTCTAAATTGACTACATAATTTTCATTTCATAGATGTACTAAAATATATCTAAGGTATTACTTCAAGAAGGGTGGAAGGGGAATAACAGGGGGTGTCAGTAACTAGAGTGAAAAAAACTTTATTTAGCAAAATAAATACTTATTGTATACTAGGCACTGACAGCATAAAGATAAACCAAAACACTGCTAATCCTCAAGGTGTTCATATTCTAATGGAAAAAGGAGATGATGGAAGGTATACTTAGGTGTTGGAAGGTATATGAAAGAGAAGGGGGGAAAGAGAAACAGAAAGAAAGAAAGAGAAAGAGAAGAAAACAGAACACAATGATATGAAAGAAATCTATGGGTAAATAACATAGGTTATGAGGAGAAACCCTCATATCTGTGTTATAAAGATAGAAATCCACTACGTGGGGGTCAAGATGGGGCTGCATGATAGGGGAATGGAAACAACAACTCCTCCAACCCCTAATATTTATACATCTTTGAAGTTCACAAAGCTTTCTTCACAACAACCCAGTAAATCAAATAGTACATGTATTATTACTCTCCATTTTATACACTAGGAAACTGAGGCTCAGAAAGTGAGCCAGAAAGACTGTTATGTGATTTGGCTAAGGTCATATTATAGTCAGTATGTACTGAAAATAGAAGTTCAATTCAGCTGTCTTTTTTTTTTTTTTTTTTTTTTTTGAGGCAATTGGGATTAAGTAACTTTCCTAGGGTCACTAGGAAGCCTTATGTCTGGGGTCAAATTTGAACTCAGGTCCTCTTGATTTCAGGGCTGATGCTTTATCCATTGCACCAATTAGCTGCCCCCAATTCAGATGTCTTAACCTCAATTCCAGAATTCTTTCTTTACAACCATTCTTCTATGAACCTAACTTCAAAAAGAGATTAGAACAGTGTGACATGAATTGTGCATACAGAGATTTCCCACTTAACAGAAGCAGGACAGCAAAAGTTCAGGGTTGTACATTCACCAAGAGAGCCACCACGGTGGCCAATGTGGGTTTATTTTACTTCCTATGTGGCTCTTCACTAGCACCTCCCCCACCCAGCCCTTTCAACACCAACCTAACTATACCACAATTCTTTTGCTAGTTGGGAAACTTTCTCCTGGAACCCCAATTCACATACCATAGACCATTGACTTTCCACTAAACATGTTTTTTAGTGATACTATTGCAAGCCCCCACCTCCTTTTATGGATGAAGAAACAGAGGGTTGGCATAGGAAAATGACCTTCTTATGAGCACAGTAAGAGGTAAAGAAGCCCTGGGAAAACAGATTTATCAAAGGCAACCATGAGCTTGCCAACAATTCTCTTAGTCCCCTCTCCTGACTTTAGAATGAAAGGATAGGACAATGAAATTGAAAATATCAACATGAAAATATTATTTCTCACTTTCCTCTTTTTTTCTTCCCCTTCTTTTTCTCCTCTTTTTCCTCCAGTTCAGTAAACATTAACTATGAACCTATTATTCACAAAGTAATGTGCTTGGCTCTGGGAATACAAGGCCAACAGCAAAATTGACCTGGCCCCCTGAAAAACTGCAGGAAAATGAGAGAAAAATAACACACAGAGTGTATGATGACAATGATGATGAATGTGATGGTGATGGTTAAAATTTACATAACCCACAAGTTTGAAAAGCATTTCACAAATACTGTCTTATTTGGTTCTCACAACAACTCTGTGAAGCAGGTACCATTATACCCATTTTACAAATGAGGAAACTGAGGTAAAGTGACTTACCCAGACTCATCAAGTCTTCTAATTTGGGGGAATATAAAATGAGAGAATTTAGATAAACATTTTACTTTTTTTTCTTTCCTTTTTCCTTCTTCTCCTCTTTTTATATTACTTCTCTTTATCTTTTTGTGAAGGCATACAAAGCCATCTTTTGCCTCAGTTCTTACTTAATCTTTAATTATTGAATGGGTGTTATCTCAGACACAATGAAATCCAAGACCGAAGCTTTAAAAAGGCCATGGTCTGAATCTGGGAGTTTGTTGCCCATTGTCTTAACCTATATCTTACCACTGGACTCCTGATGACTCTTGAGGAGGAAGTGAGTCTGATGACTGCACGACCATGTCTCACTTAAATCCAATTTACTTGCAAGTCAAGAAATCACTCTCCTAATGTTATTGGTCTTGTTCTAGAATGAAGGACAAATAACAAACAATCCTTATCTTCTCACTTCTAGTGCTACTACCACTTCTAGTCTTCATTTTCTTTCTCTTTCTCTTCCTCCTTTTTCTTCTGCTTTTCTTTCTATTCTTCTTTTTCCTTTTCTTCCCCTTCTTTTTCTTCCTTTTCCCTCTTCTTCCTTCTCATCTTCTCTTTGTCCTCCTTGTTAATGGAGAAGCCAATAGTTGGAAATGACTTACTAAAGTAATTCTGCCAAATATGCCATTTTGATTGCATTATAAACTAATTTTTTTTTTTCGGAGACATTACTTGTCTCAAAATAGCAGCCAAATTCTCTTTTTCAGGAATTTTCATTTTAACATTATGAACTTTTAGAACCAGGGTTCAGTTTTTTTTTTAATTATCATTTATTAAGCCTCAGAAAAATGTTTTAGATGCTACCCATAACACAGTCAGATGAAGTTTCTGCTCAGTGGCTTTGAACAATAAATGACTAGCAAACAAATGGATATTCTCTTCTCACCCACTTTCCCCTGGAGCTCCACTCATGTGAATAGAGACTGATGGAAAACAGGTTTCTTTTCAATTTTATATCCTGGAATGTAAAATTGAGAGGTGGGGGTGGGGAAAGAAAGAAAAAAAACAGAAGAGAAAGAGACCAGGATATTGAGTTCTTTCTTCTAATGATACAATAAACTTAAGTAATAAAGGATGGTAATTATTGTGCAAGAAGGCTCAATTCAATAGCTTGCTCAACAAACTATAAATTAACTGTCTTTCTCTGAGAGCGCATATAAGAGATGTTGGATCCCAAGGCCAAATGACTAACCACTGTCATCAGTCATCCTCCCCAGATGATGCTCTTCCATTCAGACACCATTTTCTTACACACAATTCATTATGTGAGATGGCTGCAGCTGCAATTAGAGGTGGGCGAGGTCAGGCACGTATTGGGTTCAACAAGTGTCTTTGTGATTTTTCAAATACTTTGGGTTTGGCAAAATCTGAGACACATTCTGTCAAGTTCTTTTTCCCTTCCTTTTTGGTTCGGGTATTTCCAGAGAAATGTAATCCATATGATTCTGATTCATTTTCGTTTAACTCATCAGAAAGCTGTCTTGGAAGAATTAGACAATGTCCAAGCAGAAAATTAGTCCTTTTTAATAAAGATTTCATTCAGGTTTCTTTGCGTCAAGCACCAAGATGAAATATTCACTTCAATGAATGGAATAAGGTTTCCAGAAGAATACAATTTTATTTCTGAATTCAAAACTTAAGTTAAATTCTTTGATATCTCTATGATGATGTCAGGCTAGGTGCTCCTTATACTCATACACCTCCACTCTGTTAAAAGTTTCTTTGGTCATTGTGACCAAAAAGCTTAAATATCTAGTAGTCAACTTTCTAGTGATAAATTTCTCCATACTCAGCCTGATTGGTTTGTAGATATCAATTCATCAACGTATATATATTCAAACGTTTTCTATCTTATAGAACTATCCACACCTTGCACTCATAAACCTTTCAGAATCCAATATATATCAGAGGAAGATTAGAGTAGAAGAAGTTTAAGAGAGTCCCAAAAGAGACAACATGCATTTCCTTTTCTACAACTATAAAGTAGGTGACTAGATAGAGAAGTAGATTGAGCACACTGGACTTGGAATCATGATAAATTGATATTCCCTTAGATAACTACTTACTTCATGACCCTAGACTAGATATTTAACCTCTCTCAGAATCAGTTTTTTTCATTTTGTTTTGTACTATAAGTTTTTTGTATTATTAAATCTTTTTTATTTTCAAAACATATACATAGATAATTTTTCAACATTGACCCTTGCAAAACTTTGTCTTTCAGTTTCCCCCCTTCCTCCCACTTCCTCCCTTAGATGGCAAGTAATCCAATATATGTTATGCATACATATTTATACAGTTATCTTGCTGCACAAGATCAGATAAAAAAAGAAAAAATGAGAAAAAATAAAATGCAAGCCAACAACAACAAAAAGCATGAAGATGCTATGTTGTGATGCACATTCAGTTCCCACAGTTCTCTCTCTAGGTGTAGATGACTCTCTTCATCACAAGATCATCAGAACTGTCCTGAATCATCTCATTGTTGAAAAGAGCTGCTTCCATCAGAATTGATCATCATATAATCTTGCTGTTTCCATGTACAATGATCTCCTTAGCGATCTCCTTCAATTAGCATCAGTTCATGTAAGTTTCTCCAGGTCTCTTTGAAATCATCCTGATCCTTTCTTATAGAACAATAATATTCCATAACATAGTTTCTTCATTTACAAAATGAAGATAATTGGCACATATTTTACTAGATTAAATGAAATGCAGTACCCTCTTAGGAGGCTAACTAACCCAACTCTCACTAATATTGGCAGGTTGGACATCCAAAAAGTAATTGATGACTTCTAAACTCAAGGTTGTAGGGATAACACTGAGAGGATGAGATTTCAATTACTATCTCTATTTTCCCTACACTAGCACTATAATGGTAGTGAAGCACATTGTAGTGAACACAAGAGACTAAGGGATATCTCCCAATTCCTGAGCTGTAAATCCTTTTCTTATTTCTTGGCATCATCAGGAGGTTCCCTTTAGGTTTAGATCTCCTCAGAGTTCCAAGGATCAGTGGTTTTCTAGAGACCATAGCCAATGTACTTTCTGTTATTATTCAATTGACAACTTTGTTAGGAACTAATCTCCCAGGTAACGTGAAGTGTATGGGATGTTCAGGAAGGACTAGCACCTCTGGTGTAAGAACTTGTTAAGTCCTTTTCAGGACTGTTTATCTGCTTTTGATGTTCACCTGTTTCCTAGCTTTTACATGTGACTCCAAGAAACTGTAGCATGTATAGTAGTCATACCACGTCCCAGTAAAACCATCTTGGCATATGGGCTAAACAAGTTTGATACTAACTGACAGGGCTCATACCCTTTAAGAGGTTTGAGTGAGTAGGATGTCTGCCCCAAGCATATGAATACATCTCCTCTTTCCCCCCACCACCACTTGGAATGGGCCAGTGAGAGCAATTTGTTCAATAGTCATAAAGGCATCTGAAGCAGGTTCTGTTAGAGTATTTAGTCTTAATGCTTGGTCAGACATAAAAGAGGCAAAGGTCATCCACCACATCCAGACAATCACTCATCTACCTGACTTCAGCCTTGCCATTGGATATTGATGACTCCTGAAGGGAAAGTGAGTCTGATGATTTTGCCTCACTTTAAATCCAATTCACAGGCAAGAGAGTCAAGACAAATCCTCTTCACAAGGAAGTACAAACAACATTAATAATTAATCTCCAAGGAAGCTTCATTTTCAAATAGCAGCTCTGCTTTAACTTCATAAGAACATTACTTTTCCTTCAGAATAAAAAGATCACTCAAAACATTGTCAACATGCAGATTAACACAATCTTCTACGCCCAACACTTTCTCAACTCCTTCAGGTGCCTCTTTTCTCTGGAGGAATGAAGAACAATAAACTTCTCTAGAAGCTTTCTTTTATAAAGATCTCAGAATTTTCTATATTGTTTAAGTGTGTTGTCTTTTCCTATTAGACTGTAAGGACTCTAATATCAGGGATTGTCTTTTTTTTTTTTTTTTTTGATTTGTATCCCCAGAGTTTAACACTTTGCCTCACACTTAGTAGGTGCTTAATAAATACCGAACAAATTATTAGCTTTTAAGAAAAGTATTTACTAAGAAAGTCTAGCAAGAGTAATAGTTATAGTAATTATCCCTAAACTGAAGTACTCTCTCCTCTTTAAATACAAAAATCATGTGAAAAGTAGACTCAAATTTAAAGTGCAATGATAATGAAACACATTGTAATTAACACATGAGGTTAAGGGATATCTCCTAATTCTTGAGCCTGTGAGTCCTTTTCTTACTTTCTGGAGTCATCAGAAGGTTTCCTTTAGGTTTAATAATCCCCAGAGTTCGAAGGATCAGTCCTTTTCTAGAAACCATAATCAATAATTCTTTACATTGTATAATTCTGTACATTTTACATGTGGAGTAATGATACCTAAAGTTGCCACTGTCCTCAGGAGTATTGTTTCCCACTTCTGCTGTCTGTTGACAAGCACTATTGCCCCATAAGACTTACTATTGCCTCCAGTTGTTTGTGAGATCTCTGAGGGCTGTGATGTATCTCCTGTGATGCCTAAGAGGCATTCCCCTCTTAGTATGATCATTTACACGTGATCAAGAAAGAAATGAATATAAAAGAAAGAGGTACTATTTGTTCATGGACATATAGTAGCCACATGGGATATGGGGCAGACACCATTCATTCCACCCAGCAGCTCACAGCACTTCTAATTGACCCACTACCATGAAGAGAAAGAATAACAGAAAGGTGGATGGATGGCTTCTTTAGGGGGTATACTCACATTTGTATCTGAAATTTGAGTCACCAGTTATTCTTAAGCAGCCAGAAGATTCTTCTATGTAGCTATAACATTTCCATTATTCATGGCCAGAAGTAGGCTTATGAGATGAACTAGACTGGAAACAGGTTGAGAGTGTCTGTACATGCTTTAAGGAATGGAATCAGAAAGGGAATATTTGCAAAGAATGACCCCCTTTCATCATGGGCCGGTCCTCCATTACATAGATAGTATATGTAAAGCCCCTTACAAATATTCAAATGTTCTGTAAACCATAGATCTAGAACTGGGAGAAACCTCAGAGGCCAACCAATCCAAGCCCTTTCTTTTACAGCTGTGAAAATGAAGGCCCATGAAAGTGAAATGGTTTGCTGAAAGTTGAACTAGTAATAACTGAGGCAGGATTTGAATCTAGATCCTCCAACTCCAAGACTAGGGCTCCTCCCTCAGAGGTTTACCACCATCATTGATTAGATATCACAAGCTGCTTTCCTCTGTATGAAGATTTTTCTGTATTGCCATATAGTAGGTGTTTAATAAATGTTTGTTTCCTTCCCATCTCCAAAATACATTTTATTAATTTTTTTTGTATGTGTATATGTTGTCTCATTAAAATATAAGTTCCTTGAGAGCTCTTAGCACATGCCTGGCACTTAATAAATGCTTACTGATTTATTAAAAAGCCAAATTTCTGAGGGTAATAATAACTAAGAAGTAATATGACTCTTGGAAGGTGAGGAATACATGCATGGCTTGTTATTGAACTCATATTTTTTCCCCTAATGGAGGTAAAACAATTGAAATTTGTTGGAAGATAAAATGTAAAAAATGAAGGATGAGGGCAAGAGAAGATTCATTCACAGTGATTATCCTTTCCTACCATGGTATTCTTAAAAATGATAATTTTTAATGTTTTGGTCATGTATACTTATTGTGTATCTAAGTTATATTTTAATATATTTAACATCTACTGGTCATCCTGCCATTTAGGGGAGGGGGTGGGGGGGGTAAGAGGTGAAAAATTGGAACAAGAGGTTTGGCAATTGTTAATGCTGTAAAGTTACCCATGTATATATCCTGTAAATTAAAGGCTATTAAATTAAAAAAAAAAAAAAAAAAAAAAAAAAAAAAAAAAAAAAAAGAAAAAAAAAAATGATAATTTTTAAAAGATTATTTTTGGATGACTAGGTCAATTAAAGAATTTTTAAAGTGGTGCAATATAACTTTTTTTTTAATGATATTAAAAGGTGGAGGTGCATCTTTTAGATTTTAGTGCATGTATTTCTCAAGATTTGCATTAAAACTTGGGTAACTCAAAGTCAAAGGAGAAACATAGGGAGTGAGCAGGATATAAAATAAAAGATCATGACATAGAGAATGTCATCAGTAAGATGTATAACTGGCAGAAGAACAAAAAGATGATTTGGTCAGATAGCAAGAGCAAGGAACAGAAACTCCTGTTCATGGCATTGGTTGTTATTGTTCATTCATTTTCAAAGACCACTGACATCACAGGGTGATGTCTTAACTCATGCTTATTTGATAAGACAGTTTTACTGAGGTATGGATGCTATACCTCCTGCAGCTTCTTCATATCACAAGGAAAAGTTGAGGAACAAGTGGACACCAAAGGTGGATAAGCAGCCCTAAAAAGGAATCAGCAAGTTTTCATACCAGAGTTACCAGTCCTCCCTGAACAATCCTGGGATGAATATCCAGGGATGTACATATAGATAATAGATTAAAACACATGTTATCAGAGCAAGCTCAGCATTGGCAGGCTCTGAAAGAAAATGTGGTAGAGCAGAGGCTGCCTACCAGACTAAAAGTCTTCATAGTCATAGTGCTGACCTTATTGTTGTATGCCTATGAAACCAGGACAGTATGCCAGAGTCATGCCAGAAAATTGTACTTCTTCCATCTGAATGTCTTGGAAAGATTCAAAAAGTCACCTGGTATGACAAGGTACCAGACACTAAGGTCTTTTTTTTTTTTAATTTTTAAAAATATATTTCTATACTTGTCATATTGTACAAGAAAAACCAGACCAAAGGGGGAAAAAAACTAGAAAGGAAAAGCAAACACACAAAATGGTGAAAATACTCTGCTTCAATCTACATTCAGTCTCTATAGTTCTCTCTCTGGATGCAAATGACATTTTCTATCCAAAGTCTATGGGAATTGTCTTGGATCACAACATTGCTGAGAAGAGCTAAGTTTATAAGTTGATCACAATCTTGCTGTTACTGTGTACAATGTTTCACTGAGGTCTTTCTTGAGCTGAATTGCTACAGCATTCAAATCCTACTGCAGAGAGCACAACTCCAATGGGCTGACCACGTTATTTGAATGCCAAACATATATCTACTTAAAAGAGTATTTTAAAGAGAACTCCCAAGGCAGCCACTCTCATGGAGGTCAGAAGTAATACCAGGACACTCTCAAGGTCTCTCTGAAGAACTTTAGTATCAATTATGAGACATGAAAAATGATGACAGGGCCATCCAGCATGGTGTGTGTACATCAAAGAAGATGCAGCATTATATGAGTTAAGCAGAAGTTACAAAAGTAATGTGAGATATGCAAACCTAGAGACATCTCCATCTCAAATGTTCAAATGGATTATTTATGTTTGACCTGTGGTAGAGCCTTTTGAGTTTGTTTTAGTTTGATCAGCCACAGTCAAACACATTGTACCTTGATCCCAACATCTTTTTTTTTTTAGGTGAAAAATCTATGTTGTGATCCACATTCAGTCCCCACATTTCTCTCTCCATCACAGGTCTATTGAAATTGATCTGCATCATCTCATTGTTGAAAAGGGCCAAGTTCATTATTGTTGATCATCACATAATTTTGTTGCTGTGTACAATCACTTCACTCAGCATCAGTTCATGTAAGTCTCCCCAGGTCTTTCTGAAATCATCCTGCTGATCATTTGTTATAGGACAATAATATTCCATTACATTCATATGCCACAACTTATTCAGCTATTTTCCAATTGATGGGCATCTATATAGTTTCCAATTCCTTGACACTACAAAAAGAGCTGTTACAGGCATTTTTGTGCATGTATTGACCCCAATGTCTTGATGAGATTTTGATTTTCTACCTGTAGGAAAGACAAACATTAATACTAGTAGTAATACTACTACAAGACCTTTGAAGAGAGAGAGAGATATGCAGAGAATTACCTAAAAGAATACAGCCTGTTTGTTTAACAAACAAACCACAATAGACAATATTTGAACCCCACCCACTTAAAAAGGGAAAAACTTCAAAATGGTAGGGAAATCCCAGTGGCAAGTGTCTAAAAGGGCTTCACAACTAGCAAGGGGCCAAGATAAAAATTTTCCAGACTAGAAAGAATTTTTGAAGACAGAAAAAGAATAGGTACTATCAATGAAAGATTCTATAGATTTGGTTGCTGGCAGTTTCTTAGAATCAGGAAGAAAAGAATCCAAAGGTGGGGGGGGGGGGGCGGAGATTTAATACTGTATTAAAATAAAACTAAAGTTGCTTTGAGTATACTTTTGAATATACTAAACCTGTGGTAGGGAGGGGGAAAGGCTTGTTTTGTTTTTGTTTTTTGTTTCTTTTTTTTTGTCTGCTGTAATTTCAGAAGAATGGAAGAAAATTTTAAGCAGAGGAAAGGTCTTGGGGGCAAATGGTTGTAAACTAGCTGAATTTTAAAATTTTCTCTCCTCTAGAGAATGTTTTGACTACTGTTGACAAAACATCAACTCGTTCAGATAAAGAATTAGAAAATTAAGTCAGCTATCCAAGGCAGCCTAGCTTTAGAGAAGTTTTGGATTGAGAGTCAGGAACACCTTACTTCATTTCATCTACAGTAATGTTGTTACTAATTCACTGGGTGATTTTAACAAATCATTTAACCTTTCTGGATCTTAGTTTTCTTTTGTGTAAAATAAAGGGATTAGAATAGATGATCTCTAATGTCCCTAACCACTCTAAATTCTATGTCTATGTCTATAAAACCCATATTGTGTAGAAAAAAAAAATGGGCTGCTCTACCCAAATAGTTCTATTTTGAGAACAGTAGTAGATCGAGAGCTGCACATAGGGTCACTTACTATCTAGTTTAGTTTGGATATGTTTATAACTATTAAACAATCTGATTTTCAATTACTTCATTTTTTTATAGCTTTTTATTTACAGGATATATGCATGGGTAATTTTTCAGCATTGACCTTTGCAAAACCTTCTGTTCCAACTTTTCTCCTCCTTGCCCCAACCCCTTCCCCCAGATGGGAGGTAGACCAATGCATGTTAAATATGTTAAAGTATATGTTGAATACAATATATGCATACATATCCATACAGTTGTTTTGCTGCACAAGAAGAATCGGACTATGAAATAATGTAAAATTAACCTGAGAAGGAAATCAAAAATGAAGTGAACAAAAACAGAGGGAGTGGAGTGCTATGTAGTAGTTCATCCTCATTATCCATAGTTCTTTCACTGGGTATAGCGGGTTCTTTTCATTACTGAACAATTGGAACTGATTTGGATCATCTCATTGTTGAAGAGAGCCATGTCCATCAGAATTGATCATCATATAGTATTATTGTTGAAGTATATATGATCTCCTGGTCCTGCTCATTTAACTCAGCATCAGTTCATGTAAGTCTCTCCAGGCCTTTCTGAAATCATCTAGTTGATCATTTCTTACCAAACAATAATATTCCATAATATTCATATACCACAACTTATTCAGCCATTCTCCAATTGATGGGCATCCACTCAGTTTCCAGTTTCTGGCCACTACAAAGAGGGCTGCCATAAACATTTTTGCACATACAGGTCCCTTTTCCTTATTTAAAATCTCTTTGGGATATAAGCCTAGTAGTAATACTGCTAGATCAAATGGTATGCACAATTTGATAACTTTTTGAGCGTAGTTCCAAATCGCTCTTCAGAATGACTGGATGTATTCACAATTCCACCAACAATGCATCAGTGTCCCAGTTTTCCCACATCCCCTCCAACATTCAGTATTAACTTTCCCTGTCATTCTAACCAATCTGACAGATGTGTAGTGGTATTTCAGAGTTGTCTTAATTTGCATTTCTCTGATTAATAATGACAGAGCATGTTTTCATATGGCTAGAAATAGTTTCAATTTCTTCATCTGAGGATTGTCTGTTCATATCCTTTGACATTTATCAATTGGAAAATAGCTTGATTTCTTATAAATTAGAGTCAATTCTCTATATATTTTGGAAATGAGGCCTTTATCAAAACTGTTGTCAATTACTTCATTTTAAAATGGGAATAATAACACTTACACTTATATTAAAGAGATATTATGAAGATTAAATAAGAATAATGTATATGTATAAAGTGTTTGATAGTGTATAATATATATTATATATTGCTGTGTAACTTTAATACTGAGTAAAGATGATGGATTTAAACCTAAAAGAAAATCTTTATTGTTATCTAGCCCAATCCACTGTTTGTTAGTCATGGTGATGATGGTAGTTGTTTTGTTTTTTGCATTTTGATATGGACTTTCTCTATCTTGCTCAGGCTGGAAGTATTTCATAGAATAATTTCAATAAGAATCAGCATGGAAAATTTAACCAGTTCTATTTTTCTAATACAGGCTAGTTCACCAACAAGAGAAGATTACATTGTAGAGAAGAATATTACACTAAGGCTTTCTGATTGCCTTCAGATGAGAAGGAAGGGAAAGGGAAAGTTTGTACCTTTGCCTTAATACATCTCTCAAATTCAAAGGATCCAAAAGCTTCAACTTACATCCACAGACCTGCAGTACCAGGCAGAGTCAACCCACTCATTTTATGTATGAGAAAATAGGGTACAACAAGTTTAAGACATTTGCCTGAAATTACTAAGATCATAGGCATGTGAGGCTGGATTTCAATTGAAGCCTTCTAACTTCTAAACTTTTTTGCAGACATTAACTTAACCCATATACATATTATTATTCCTTTCCTCTTACTCTATTACTGAGATTTACCAAGAACTCATTTAAAGATTAAACAGAAACCTTACTGCATTACCACTAGGTGCCATAAAGGGTAGAATACTGGGCCTAGAGCCAGGAAGACCCATCTTCATGAGTTCAAATATGGCCTTAGCTACTTAGTAGCTACGTGCCCCTGAGCAAGTCACTTAACCTTGTTTTCCTCCATTTCCTCATATATAAAATGAGCTGGAGAAGGAAATGGCAACTCACTCCAGTAACTTTGCAAGAAAATCCCATGTAGTCCCAAAGAGATCATAGAGAAAAGAACTCACATGTGCAAAAATGTTTGTATCAGTTTTTTTGTAGTGTCAAGGAACTGGAAATTGAGTGGACATTCATCAGTTGGAGAGTGGATAAATAAGTATTGTACAATAATATTATTGTTCTGTAAGAAATGATCAGCAGGTGCAGTAGATAGGGCACCAGCCCTGAAGTCAGGAGGACCTGAGTTAAAATCTGATCTCAGACACTTAATACCTCCTACCTATATGACCCTGGGTGAGTCACTTAACCCCAATAGCATCAGAAGAAAGAAAGAAAGAAAGAAAGGATCATCAGGATAATTTCAGAAAGGTCGGGAAAAACTTACATGAACTGATGCTGAGTGAAGTGTGTAGAACCAAGAGAACATTGTACACAGCAACAAGAAGATTATGAGATGATCAACTGTGATGGATTTGGCTCTTTTCAACAACAAGGTAATTCAGGACAATTCTGATAGACTTGTGATGGAGAGAGCCATCTATATCCAGAGAGAGAACTGTGGGGACTAAATGTGGATCACAACATAGTATTTTTACTTTTTTTGACATTGTTTGCTTGCTTTTTCATTTTTTTTCTTTTTATTCTGATTTTTCTTGTGCAGCATGATAATTGTAGAAATATATATGTGGAAGAATTGCACATGTTTAACATATATCGGATTGCTTGCTGTCTAAAAGAGAGGGTAGAGGAATAGAAGGAGAAAAATTTGGAACACAAGGTTTTGCAAGGGTGAATATTGAAAATCATCTTTGCAGATGATTTTTTTTCTTTTTTAATTTTTTTAAAATATCTTTTTAATTAAAGCTTTTTATTTTCAAAATACATACATGGATAAATTTTGACATTCACCCCTACAAAATCTTGTGTTATAATTCCCCCCTTCCCCTCATTCCTTCCCCCAATTAGCAAGTGATCTACATATTTTGCTAATATTTTTGCACACATTTTGATAATAAAAAGCAATTATTAAAAAAAAATTCCATACAGAGTCATGAACACTCAGACATGATTGGAAAATGAACAGCAGCAAACCTTATTGGTACCTTCCTCTACTTAGCATTAATTACTTTTCTACAACTTAACTTTTAAAATGTTCCCAATACGAAAATGTGCTTTTATGTATTATCCCAGTTGGAAATTCATTTTATAATTTTTTTTTATGATAACAAGAAGTCAAAGTCAATTTCAAACTGAAGTTCTAAATTAGCTAATCAGTGTTCAGCATTTGCCTCATTGAACCCAAGATTTACTTCTGTGATGTCTATCCTTTCTCCACCTACTTCTTTTTCATCCTCCAGTGAAGTCATAATGCTATGCTTACTCCATCTGTCTATTGACATGGAGATGACTGTGAGTCACAAATCTAACAGTATAACTTTGCTTCAGTATGATCTACTGGAAAATCTGCCCTCATCTGAAAGTTTTGCTTTAAAAGTTGTTTGAACAAAATGTATATATTTCTTTTTGCAACATATAAGTGCATTTAAAATTTTTTTTTCTCATTCCTAGATTCTGATGAATACCATTCATTGTTCAATTTATAGAAGACCTTTTCTATAAATGTAGAGGTTTTTTCTTCTCTTTTTGCAGACTGGAACATTTAAGACAAATGGTTCCAACACAATGACCGAAATCATATTTACATTTGTTTTGTATTTCTAAATTGTGAGGTACTAACTCACTCAGACAGCATATTCTTAGCACAACAGATAACTTTGGCTAACAATAATTACTTGTAATTGTATTCAATCTTTACCCTCACAAAATGCCTCGAATAATAGAATTTACTTTGTAAAAGGCCATTTCAATAAAGCTTTATGACTTTTTCTCAGGTTTATGGAGCATTCAAAATTTGGGACTCATAACTGCTCCTAGAAATAATTCTCTCCAAAAACGGTGAAGATTAAGTGAACTGGAAACCAAGCCATCTGACATGTAGTTTTGGCTCTGACACTAATTAATTATATCTTTTAATTTTTCTGTGCCTCAGTTTCATTACCTTGCAAGTGAGAATAATAAATAATCTTTTATAGATTTGTAGGATAATGGATGTGAACTTGTTTTGAATACAACAGACTGAAACACATCAAGTATCTATGATATGAAAAGTACTGTGTTAACTTTATATGGAGGTGAATAAGATATAGAGTCCATTATTAAGGAACTTGGAATTTACTTATCCAATAAAGAATACTTACAAAAACACTTGTTGCTATTGTTCAGTCATTTCACTCATATCCAACTCTTCATGACCCCATTTGGGGTTTTCTTGCCAAACATTGTAGACTAGTTTGCCATCTTCTTCTCTGTCAAATTTTACAAATGGGGAAACTGAGGCAAACAAGGTTAAGCAACTTGCCCAGGGTCATACAGATTGTAAATATCTGAGATCAGATTTGAATTCAGGTCTTCCTGACTCCAGACCTGGCACTCTATCCATTCTGCCACCTAGCTACCCTTTAAACATAATATATTATTATACCACCATCACCACTACCACTACCACCACCACCATCACTATCACCATCATCATCATTATCATCATCACCATCATCATTTCAAGGGCTGGTTGGTATGGCCATACTAGACCAGGAGTCAAGACAGCTATGTAAGCATTCAACTCTATCATGTGTCACTTATTTCTGCACTTCACTCCTCTAGAAAATCCCTGTTTTCTCAATTGAACTAGATCTGAGATTAGTCATGCATGACATTTATATGTATGAATATAGAGGCCTATGTTTTATAGAAGTCTTTTGTTTTCACATAACTATCCTTTCTGGATATAACATACATACCACTAAAATGAACATTTCCTTTTAACAAAGAAAATCAGTTCAGCAAAACCAAGTGATCCTTTGCATGAATTTGACAATGAATGCAACATTCTTTTTTTATTTTTTAATTTTTAATTTTTTTATTAAAGCTTTTTATTTTCTTTTTTATAATAGTTTTTTTTATTTTCAAAATATATGCAAAAATAGTTTTCAATATGCATACTTACAAAATCTGGGGTACAGGGGCAGCTAGTTGGTGCAGTGGATAGAGCACCATCCCTGAAGTCAGGAGGACCTGAGTTCAAATGTGACCTCAGACACTTACCCCCAATTGCCTCAGCAAAAATTAAAAAAGTAAAAAAATAAATTTTGTGCACCAATTTTTTCTCCTTTCCTTCCCCCCATCCCCTCCCCTAGACAGTAAGTAATCCAATAAACATGTGCAACTTTTCTATACATAGTTCCACAATTATCATGCTTGCATAAATTTTAAAAATACAATTTACTATAAACTACACATAGATTTTTATTTGAGGGAAATGCATAATTTCATTATGACAATTTAATATGTAAATACCCTAGGAAATTTTCTGGTCCTTATCACTTTTCTAAAACAATTTAACTAGTCTCTGTCTCTATCTTAACTAGAAGACAAACGAATAACTTTATTAGCCAAGAAATGTTTATTTATTATATAATTTATACCACAGTAAGATTTTAGGATTTTCTTCACCTGAATAGTATTAACACTGACCAAAAATATCTTTTATTTTCAAAACATGCATGAATAATTTTCAACATTCACCCTTACAAAACCTTGTGTTCCAAATTTTTCCCTCCCTTCCCTCACCCCCACCTCTAGAAAGCATGTAATCCAATATATGTTAAATATGTGCAGTTCTTCTATACATATTTCCACAATTATCATGTTGCATAAGAAAAATCAGATCAAAAAGGAAAAAAAAAATGAGAAAGAAAACAAAATAAAACCAAACAGTAACAAAAAGAGTGCAAATATTATGTTGTGATCCATATTCAGTTCCCCTAGTTATCTCTCTTAGTGCAGATGGCTCTCTTCCTCACAAGACCATTGGAACTGGCCTGAATCATTTCATTAATGATTGAAAAGATGCCACGCCATCAGAATTGATCATCGTATAATCTTGCTGTTGCCATGTACGATATCTAAACCTAAATCTGTCGATTGAACTTCAGTTTCCGTATTTCCTATTGCCTGCTGCACATCTCTGTCTTGGATGTCTTTAAATAACTCAAATTAAACATGTCCAAAATGAAGTTTATCATTTTTTTCCCTAAACCTTCTCGTCTTTTTATATCGTAAGTTTCCTATTTCTACTGTTTCACCATGCTTCCAGTCACCCAGAATGGTAATCCTGGATAGATTATTGACTCCTAGCCCTCCTTCCTGACCAGGGTACCTTGAGTTAACTTCTCAAAAGGAGATTATATTATGCGAATATAGCCATGTCATTCAGACTCTTTAGGGGCTCAAGCAAGTCTCTAAAATTTTATGTCACATAAGAAAAAAAAAAAGATCTTGAAAAGCAAAAGCTACCACTTAAAATTGGAGAAAGAAGTTAGCTCTTATAAGAAACTTAAGTCAGTTTCACTGTTTGCTGCTCATTTTGGAAGGAGATGGGATCCAAAACAGACTCAAAGACACTTCATCCTTGTAGTAGTAGTCATAGTCATAGTCATAGTCATAGTGGTAATAGTGGTGGTGATGGTGGTAGTAGCAGTGGAAGGAGGAGGAGGAGAAGAGAAGTAATAGTAATAATGATAATAATTGTTAACATTTATAGCTTACTATGTGCCAGACATGTGCTAAAAACCTCACAATTATTATCTCATTTGGTCCTCCCCAACAACCCTTGGAAGTAGATTCTATTGTAATCCTCATTTTGCAGATAAGGAAACTGAGTCAAACAAAGGCTACATTTGAACTCCTTTTCCTGATTCCAGTTCTAGCATTCCATCCTCTTCCCCACCATTGAAGAAGGCATATATTTGTATCCAGACATCTCTTGGTTTCTTTGACTCCTATGATACTGTTTTCCTGATTCTTCTACCTGCTTAGCCACTCCTTCTAGTATATTTGATGAATCTTCAGCCATGTTCCATCTCCTAATAAGTCTAGGTTCTGCCCTCAGCAGTTCGCTATTAAGACTCTTGCCACTCCAATCCATCCTCCATTCAGTCATTAATGTGATTTTTCTAATTTGCAGTTTTGACCACATCACCACCCTTCTCACCCAACAAACTCCAGTGACTCCTTCAAAGTTTTTCATAACTTAGTCCCACCAAGTCTTTCATAAACTAGTCCCCATCTACCTTTCTAGGCTTCTTATACCTTATTCCCTGCAACATATTTTTGAGTCATTGAAACTGGCCTCCTTGCTCCTAAAACAAAACACTCCATCTCTCAGTTCTGGGAATTTCCTTTGAAAGTCCTCTGTTCCCCTCTCACCTCTGCTTACTGGCATCCTTGGTTTCCTTCAAATTCAAACCAAAATCCCTTTTTCTATAGGAAGACCTTCTCCAACCCCCTTTATTTTGCCTTCCTTCTGTTATTTCCTAAACTTCCTGAATATAGTTTGTTTGCTCATATTGTTTGTATGCTGTTTCCTAATAGATTGTAAGATTTTTGGTTGCAGGAATTATCTTTTGCCTTTTTTTTTTTTTATCCTAGACCATAGCATAATGCCTGACACATAGGAGACACAACAAATGTTTATTGACTGACTGATTAATTCTGTGCAGATGGCTGCTAGCTGCAATCTAAATCTGTCAATTGAGCTTCAGTTTTCATACTTCCTATTGCCTGCTGCATATCTCTGTCCTGGATATCCCAAAATATCTCAAACTAAACATGTCCAAAATGAAATTTATTATCTTTCTCCCTAAACCTTCTCATCTTTTTATATAGTAAGTTTCCTCTTTCTACTGTTTCATTATGCTTCCAGTCACCCGGAATGGTAATCCTGCATAGATTGCTGACTCCCAGCCCTCCTTCCCAACCAGGGTACTTTGAGTTAATCTCTCTCCCCGAGTCCCACATCATTGGCTGCTGACTCTTTATGTCTTTTCCACACATTTCCCAAATCCCTCTCCTTTCTCCTTCTCCAGCCTCCTGGTTTCAGTCTTTGTCATACCTCATCTGAATTCTTCTCATGGTTTCTCAATTGATATCCTTGCTTCTAGTCTCTACTCCATTCAAACCATTCCTCGGTTAGACTCTTGAGAAAGTCATCTATACAATCTGTGTTTCCACTTCTTTTATCCATGCCTAAATCTCCTGCAATCTGGTTTCCAACCTCATCAACTGAAATTTTATTGGCCAAAGTGATCTTTCTGAAGTATTTCACATTGTCAATCATCATTTCCTTCTATATACCTTTTTAGGTTTTCATGAAACTGTTCTCTTCTGGTTTTCTATTTATCCAATCAGCCAGTGATGCAGTAGATAGAGTGCTGGACCTGAAGTTACAAAGACTTGAGTTCAAAATTGACCTCAGATACACTAGTATCTATACTAGTTGTGTGACCCCGAATAAGTTTGTCTCAGTTTCCTCATCTGTAAAATGGGGATAGTAGTAGTACCTATCTCTCAGATTATTGTAAAGGCTTACCTGATCACCTATTTGCTAATACTTTCTTTTTATTATTATGTGTTTACTCGATTGTGTATAGTTCACATATTTAAAATTGGAAAGGATCTATTACATTTTATATAAATTGATAAGCATCTCTGGGCCTCTCCAGTATCTCAACTGCAAAATGAAGGCTGGAGGAGAATCTAATCTAACTCTGTCATTTTATAGTTGAGGAAACTGAGACCTAGGGAGATTAAGTGAAGTGCCCACCGTCACAAAAGTAACAAAAGAGGTTTGTGATATCTATAAAGTGTCCTTGCCAATTCCATTAAAAAAAAAAAATTCCTCAAGGCCAAAAGTGCATTATATTCTAAGAGAACTTAGATTTTCCTAGAGACTTTCTGGCCTTCAAACAACCTCCACTGAGTTGTTATTTGGAAAAGAAATCCAAATTACCTGGGGTTTGCATGGGCAAGGCTTCAAGTTATGATTCTACTTTGTCTGCACATTCCTTCCAGCAGAATGAGAGACAGGAGATATTATATAAATCTGATAATCAGATGAAGTTTATCAGTAGAAGTAATCACTAAAAAACATAAAGGATTCCCAATTGGAGTAAAGCCTCTACTTGCATGCTCATTAGAATTCTTTGAATTCTATTAAGGTTATAGTAACCTTTTAGACATAGAACAATGCCCTATAGACTATTCATCATTTCATTCTTGAGGGGCAGTTTGATATAGTGTAAAGATTTGGAATCCAAGAACCTGAATTTAAACACTTAATACCAAGTGACCTTGAACAAGTTACTTGACTTTTGGGGACCTCAGTTTCCTCATTTGTAAAATCATGGAGATTAGGCCTAAAATCAGCTTTATATCTATAATGATATGCCATTTTCCTTTTCCAATTCTTGCTTTAGAGGTAGAATGAATCTTGCTTTTTTATGTTTGCATATGTATATATGTGGATATTCTGTGTGTGTATACACACACATATGTGCATATGTATATAGCATATATCAAATACCCCCCAGAAAAAGGCATTTCCATAACTATATCAGAACACAAAAAGAGGATTGTGTGGGAAACCATTACTCTTTTCATATTGGGTGTGTGTGTTTAAAGAACATAATAAGTTCCACAAGTTACTTTTTAATGCCACAATAATACTCCATTATATTCACATACCACAATTTATTCAATCATACCCCAATAAATAGATACTCCCCTTTAAGTTCTAATTCTTTGCTTTTCTTTTCCCCCCTTTAATACCAAGTGAGTTTCTTTTAATATCATTACTTATTCCTTTTTCCCCTCATTTATTCAATCAATAAACTGTCAACAAACATTTATTAAGGATTCATTATATAGAAGGATCAAATGATCCTGAATTAGAAATATGCTAATCAGACCTAGGAAAATACATAAATGAATGGACATGGCCCCTGCCTTTAAAAAAAATGATTCTGATTTAAGTTTCATCTAATTTTATAGAATCATTTGGGAAGGGGGATTACTCCAAGAACTTCATTTATTTTGAGGACTCCCACTAATGAGAATCTTCAACAATGGTAATAAGCAACTGTTTTGCTACATATGACACTGAGGCATTGAGAGGTGAAGTGATTTTCCATAATAATCTAGTCAGATTCAACCATAACCCAGGTTTTCTTAAATTCAAGACCACTTTTCCATCCACTACCTTGTGATAAGAACGTAAATTTGACTTTAGATCCAAGAATATATTACCTATTCTGCATCATAGGCACACACAAAAAATGCAAAATTCTTTTTTTGACATCAGATAAAGCAGCAATTAGGTTGTAATGTGGGAACATTCACAGCACTCAGTGATGTCAAAGCCAGATGGTGCAGTGGACAGAGTTCACACCTGACCTTAGATATTTACTATGTGTGACCCTGAGCAAATCACTCCATTTGCCTCAGCTTTCTCGTCTGTAAAATTGAGCTAAAGAAGGAAATGGCAAACCACTCAGAATTTGCCTAGAAACCCTCATGAAGAGTCAGACAAAACTGAAAAACTATTGAACAACCACTTAGTGGAAAAAGCAAATGAGCTGAAGTTTGAAGAATGAATGAGTCACCAAAAAGAGTTGGTGGTTTGAAATATGGAAATAAAATACATAAACTGAAGGAAGGTTTGAAGTAAATAAACTTGGGGAGAGGGGGAGTAGTACATAAGAGCGGAGGAGGAGAAAGAGTTTAAAATATCTTCTCTTTCTTTCCCACAACTGAATTATTCAGTAACCCAAAACATAGCTAGCATGCAAGGGAGCCTAATCATATTGGCTGTCCTTCTGTTTAATTTCAATTGGTTTTTAAGGACCCCAGAAGATAAAACAAACTAGAACCTTGAAATGATAAAAGTTCCTCTTCTAAAATCATGCCTTTCTAGTACTTTGATAGGATAAGAATCTAATCCAGTAGTATGAGTATGATTATGATAGAAGGGACTGACCCATTTTAATTGCTGATAATCTATTTGTAAAATCTACTCACTATTTTACTCTTTCTTTACATCATGAAAAGTTCAAATATTACCTTTCAAAATTTTGTATCAGCAGAGGGCAGCTAAATGGCACAGCTAATGGCTAGACTCAGGAAAACCTGAGTTCAAATTTGAGCATAAACACTTACTAGCTGTGAGATTCTAGGCAAATCACTTAGCCCTAATTGCCTCAACAAACAAACAAATAAATAATCAACAACAACAATTAAAAAAAAAAAACTATGTTGGGAACACTTTGGTATTTTTTTTCTTTTTTTATCCCCTGCCCTCACCCCTATTTCTTCAGTTCATAATAGAGATGAACACAATGCTTGTGGAAAACAATCAGCTTTCTCTAATCAAAAGCATTGTTAATTGTTGTTGAAATCTTCCATTAGCTCAGTGTTATAATGTCAAACTGGCAAAAATAATCCTCTTGTAGAGTTTACAAAACCCATCAGAGAATTAAATACAAAACTGTTCATTTGTTTGTTTGAGTGTGTTTTGGGGGTTTAGGTTTAGGGATTTTTTGGGTGGGGGAGTTATATGTGTATATTTCATCTTCTCAGACCATGAATCTATAGCTTTCAAATTCTCAAGAATGTCTTGAGATTCCAGTAAATAGTTGTATTTATATTAGAAAGGTTTCCAGAGCCAAATCCTATCAGAACTTGAGATAACTCCAGAAATTTCAGGCCACTGAGAAATAGTTAACATCACTAAGTTTTCAGACCTTACTAGTCTTCCCAAAGAAAACAATCTGAGTCTTAACATCATAAATGAAGGATATTGGAGAAGTTTGTTTTCAATATTTAAATACTTTTTTTTGATTCCTCCCCCATTTTAAAATGTAGCAATTATTTTTAGCAACAGATTACAACAATAACAAACTGAAATTCTTGATTTTTTCTTCTCACAATTTTAATGCCAGGTATAGAAAATTTGCACATATATTTATTTGCCAAAGTTTGCATTAATTCATGGTTGGTATCACATTTTCATTTTTTTGATAAGAAATGGTCATTGAAATATATACAAGGTGTCCTAAAAATCTTAGTACAGTTTTAAGATTATTAAATTAGTACAATATGTGTGAACAAAAAGGTATATATATATACACATATATATACTTACATGTACAAATATGTATGTAAATAAATATATATATATAAACTTTCTTTAAAAGCCCATAAATTGGGAAATCATTTTTACATTTAAGGGTTCTGATAAAGGCCTCATTTCTAAAATTATAGAGAGTTGAATCAAATTTATAAGAATTTAAGTCATTCTCCAATTGGTCAAAGGATATGTAAGACAATTTTCAGATGAAGAAATTAAAACCATTTCTAATCATATGAGAAGGTGCTCCAAGTCATTATTAATTAGAGAAATGCAAATTAAGACAAATCTGAGATATCCCTACACACCTCTCAGATTGGCTAAAATGACAGGAAAAGGTAATGACGCATGTTGGAGGGGATGTGGGAAAACTGGGACACTGGGACATTGTTGGTGGAGTTGTGAATACATCCAGCCATTCTGGAGAGCGATTTGGAACTATGCTCAAAAAATTATCAAAGTGTGCATACCCTTTGACCCAGCAGTGTTACTACTGGGCTTATACCCCAAAGAGATCTTTAAGAAGGGAAAGGGTCCTGTATGTGCAAAAATGTTTGTGGCAGTCCTCTTTGTAGTGGCTAGAAACTGGAAAATGAGTGGAGGCCCATCAATTAGAGAATAGCTGAATAAATTGTGGTATATGAATGTTATGGATATTTATTGTTCTATAGGAAATGACCAGCAGGATGATTTCAGAGAGCCCAGGAGAGACTTAGATAAAGTGATGCTGAGTGAAATGAGCAGAATCAGGAGATCATTGTACACGGCAATATCAACATTATACAACGATTAATTCTGATGAATGTGACTCATTCCAACAATGAGATGATTGATGCTAGTTTCAATGATCTTGTGATGAAGAGAGCCATCTACACCCAGAGAGAGAACTGTGGGAACTGAATGTGGATCACAACATAACACTCTCACTCTTTTTGTTGTTGTTTGCTTGCATTTTATTTTCTTACTCATTCTACTTTTTTTTATCTTATTTTTCTTGCGCAGCATGAGAATTGTATAAATGTTTTACATATTGGATTTAACATATATTTTAACATGTTTAACATATATTGGATTGCTTGCCATCTAGGGAAGGGGGTGGAAATCCAAAACACAAGGCTATGCAAGGGTCAATGTTGTCAAATTATCTGTGCATATGTTTTGAAAATAAAAAGCTTTAATTTTTTTAAAAAGTCATTTGTCATCTTCAAATATTTTACATTTCATGATATTTGTACATGTTACCTTTCCTCTAAAATGAGAATGTAAACTCCTTGAAATCATAAACTTTTAGAAGATTTTTTCTTAATAAATGCTTGTTGAATTTAACCAAAATAAACGAATTAAAATAATAACATGAACATAACTTTGTTTCTTGTGGAACTTCAAAAGCAATGGGGGAGGGAGGGTCTTAAAATAACATTATTTACAACTAAAAGCTAAAGAGTCTACAAGATGATTTCATTTTTTTAAAAAAAAAGTTTTATTATGCAGAATATCCAAGAAGAGTGCTTCCAAATACCTAAAAAAGAGGTTTTAAGAAGTTTTAGACCCCCTCAAAAAGTTTAGCTTTTTCATGAAGCACAACCAACTCAACTCTGTGTATTTTTGCAAAAGCTTTAAGGATGAGTGATTGAAGGTATGGATATGTACCTTTAACAGAACTTGGACTTGAGAGTTTAAAGGGAAAGGAATTACATAGTGACAAATAGAATTAGGGAGCTGGAAACAGAAACACAGAAAGTAGAGGAAGTTCATAGAAACTCAGAGTTTCCCTTAATGGAGGAAGGTCTGTATATCCATGATTTCTCTAGAAAATACATCGTAGGAGCAGCTAGGTGGCACAGTACATAGAGCACCAGTCCTGAAGTCAGGAGGACCTGAGTTCAAATCTGATCTCGGACACTTAACACTTCCTATCTGTGTGATCCCGGGAAAGTCACTTAACCCCAATTGCCAAAACAAAAACGAACAAACAAAAAACACATTGCTTCACACATTTTAGGGATTAAAAGCAAAGGTAGATAGGTAACAAGTTATTGGTCTAAATAAATGTTTCAGGACTATGGTTAACAGCTGTGGAGCATGAGTGACAACACAGCACTGGAAGAGTGTTTCTATAAGCTTCCTGATTCTAAGGCAGGGGCTCCTAGATCTCACTTTCTGGCTCCATTCATTGTCATTTCTCTGTTTAGTTTATACCTCTATTTCTCTAGCTGTGCAGTCCTCAATGTCTCTATCAGTGCTAAAGTCCTCTATTCCTACTCATGTCTAATAATCACACCTGTAAAACATCCATACAACTGCTTTCTAGTCAGAGAAATAAGTATCAAAAATTTGGTGAATTTCTCTCTTATTAAAGATCTACATAGATACTGGATGACCACTTGTTAGGAATTGGTAAGAAGGATTCTGGACCAGGTACAAAATGAATTAAATAGCCTTCAAGGCCCTTCTAATTTTGGAATTTGGTTTAAAAAAAAAAAAAAAAAAAAAAAAAAACTTCCAATGGATACCAGTTTTCTGTCTTCAATTTTCTTCTAATGGCATTTGATAAAGAGAACTACCATATACTTCACCTAAAGGCTGGTTGGAAAGATATGGCAATTTTGATATCTTAGTACTTAGTAATATCAAAGGGGCTGTGTCAGTGAGCACCTCCTTTATGGTTAGTCATTACTAGTTTCACTTCAAATTAATTTAAATCCTTGAAGCCAAATTTTGCCTTCATGTTCTTACTTCACAGGTTTCCCTGACGTCAGTGGGAGTTGTTCTGATACCTTAGGCCAGGATTTGGCCTAGGTACCCTCAATACGGGTTTTATGTACAGATACACACACATCTTCTTCAATTTGAAATATTTATATAGGTTCCTCAGTGTATCATTACCCTTGACGTTTGCACATTAATCCCCTAGCACTGCTTTCCATCACATCTTCTGCCAAGCAATGTAATTTGGGCTAAAAAAAAAAAATCTATTTTATAGCTCCAAGGACATTCATAATTAACATTCATACCACAAAACTTGTAATATCAGTTTGCTGAAATAAAGTCACCACTGAGCATTTAATTCTTCTTTAAAGGGTGTCTTTTATTATTATTATTTTAGAGTTCAATTTAGTCATCAAAGGTTTACTCATTCTCATGTTTATAAATTATATAGGGCAGGGATTTAGCTCTTCTGGACTTACCTGTTTTTGAAGGGCTCAGGAAGGGAGGTTCATAACCCTGTTGGAGCACCTGGGACCTGCCATAAAAGAAGATGATTTTTGAATTCTAAAATCCTTAGCCCTTTCAAAAATGCACATCTAATAATCAAGATTTTTCCTTATGATACAATCTGCTGGGTAATGAA
Source organism: Sarcophilus harrisii (assembly GCF_902635505.1). Lineage (NCBI taxonomy): Eukaryota > Metazoa > Chordata > Mammalia > Dasyuromorphia > Dasyuridae > Sarcophilus > Sarcophilus harrisii. Next base: position 99,398,720 of record NC_045426.1, read on the forward strand.
ATAGCTGACTGGCAAGAAATAACAGCTGCTTCCCCTGCTATCCCAACACAGTTATGAAACAATGCTATATCAGAAGTTTAGGTTCTTTTTTTTTTTTTTAATTGAATTTACAAATCATGTTTGTGGCATTCTAAAGCACAATCAGGTATGTTCTTTCAGAGAGGACTTGTCTAGGACAAAAGACCAAAGAATACAAAATCATCAGGCTCTAGCTACTTAAGTCAGGAATTTCAAGTCCTGTCTTCTGTTTACATTCCAAGGGCTAATGCTGACAATCAAGGACTTTTTCCAAGTTCATCAGTGCTCTGGAACTTTGAACTTCAAAAAGCGTTCCCATTGCCTGCTTAAGGACAATTTTTTTTATGCTTTCTAGAAATTCTAAGCATTTCAAGAAACTTTCTACATTCACTCTAAAAAAGATTCAGTGTTTTTCCTGCTCCAAGCCAATCCACCTTTGGAGAATAGTTGAATTTCTAATAAATGAACTCTTCTATCCGCATTCTCTTTCAATGACTACAGAATTCCAAAAAGCTTAAGCCCATACAAACTACTTTAAGCCTATCTGCACTCTTACCTCCCAAATATTCTACTTTCCACTGAAACTCTATGTATACATGGGAAATATAACTTGACACAATTAGTACATAAAATCTTCCTAAAGATCATCTAAGAATGCTGGACTTATAGAGATCCCAGGGCAGAGAGCAGAAAATGGTGCAGATAATGATGAATTCCAGGAATTCTTTTGTGGTTGAGTGGGAAAACAAAGGTAACAAGTATTAGAAGGAAATCCAATAAGTACAAGAAATCTAGGACAAAAAGCAAGCAGGTGAAAACAAAATGCAACAAAAGTTTAGGATGATCTCATACTTTGCTATGTGTTATACCAAGACTTTTTAGAACTTGTTTTATTTATTTTTTTTTAAACTGGACTTCTGCCAGCTATTTACAATCTGTTGTTAGGGGGTTAATTGCAAAAGAGAAGTGAATTCGCCTATGTTTGACATGTCAGGGGCAGCCAGCGAGCACTTGGAGGCAGCCCACAGACAGAGCAGACCATAAATAAATGAATAAATAAATAACTAGACTGTGTTTAAAGAAGAGGATGCTAGCGAATACATTTCCTGACTGGAAAATTACTGATCACACCCAGAGAAAAGGCAGCCTGAGAGGCAGCAATAACGATCTCGTTTTCCTTTTCTTCATGTGGTCTGCATGGACTTTTCCTTCTTCCTTGAATGGCTGTTTTTGCTTGCTGCCATCGTCACCCTGGCCAGGCTGCTATCACTGACTTAGCAGTTATCCAATCTTTCAGAATTAAATTCTTCTTCTTTATTTCATTGAATCAGCTTCTGGCAACTTCCTAGTGGCAGGATCCTTGAATAGATTGGCCTGGAGACTGAGGAATTCGGGGGCCACTTTCCATTTTTGCCAGTGAGTTACTTGACCGTTAGTATGACATTTCACCTCTCTGTGACTCAATTTCCTCATCTTTAAATAAAAAGAATTGTTTTTCTTGTAAAGTGCTTTGTGATGCTTAGATGGAAAGGCATTTCATGAACATCAATCGTCCTCTCTACCTCGAATACACTTTAACGAAGAAGTCATTTCCTTTTTCTTCCTGCCTAAATGTGTGTGTGCGTGTATGTACATTCTTCAAAATGTCTGTGTTTCCAATCTCTCCTCTCCCCATTTCAAGAAGCAGATATCCCGTATTCTTCTCCGCACGATATCATAGAAGGAATTCCTATTCAGGTGTGGTTGAGAATACACGACACTCTAGGATTAAAGGACATCTGGCCAGAGATGATCTCTTCCGACACTGAGTGTCTTCCACTCTGGTCTGCTCTCGAGCACCCAGGGACCACACTGCACAGAAGTAAACGTTACGAACTCCCAAAGAAAGCAAGAGTGATCAACGGCAACGCAATTTTCTGAGCAAACAAATGAAGAAAACTCATACTTCCTTTTACCACGGAGGGGGTAAGTGTTGTTGTTTAGGTTTGGTGGAGGGTTTTTTGGGGGGGAAGGGAAGAGACGGACAGAATGAATCATGCGGGTTTTCTAAACAGATAGAATACGCCACGGACCTCTGGAGCGCGCTCGCTACGGACGTGTGTGTGTGTGAGTATGTGAGTGTGTGTGTGAGAGAGTGTGTGTGTTTACTAGCACAGGAGCGGGCATCTTGGCAACACACGTTCGGCTTAGGGGTAGCGGGGACAGAGACAAGGGCACCGTCGGTTCGGTGCCCATCTAACTCCGGGTCTGAGTGAATGGAGAACAGGGGAAGTTGGGGAAAGGAGGGCGGCGGAGATTTTTTGCCGTCTGGGGCGATTTGCTCCTTGGACATTTCCCACCAGAGAACGAGAAATGGCACTCTCTCCTTCTCCGCGCTTCTAATATCCGTCCCCCCCACCTCGCGCCCAGCTCCAGGACTGGTCCCGGTTCTGTAGCTCCGCCGCCGTCCGCCGTCAGGGTTCCCTCCTTCCCTCCCTCCCTCGTTCGCTCGCTAGCTCCGGAGCGGCTGGCGTCAGAGCGGCAGCCTGCAAGCCAGCTGCTGCACTGGCGTCACGCGTCCAGCCCCTAGCTCGCACCTCCCCCACTCCCACGTGTTCATAGTTTGTTTATTTAGCTCCAATGGCAACGGAGTTGGGGGGGTAAGGGGGAGGCGGAGATGGAAAGGGGGGGCGGGGAGGCGGGGGGAGAGAGGGGAAGGGGGTGGGGCATGCTCCTGAGGAGGGAGGAGGAGCATTTTAGAAAGTTATAAGTAAGGTAGGACCAGCTCCGGGCTTGACAGTTCCCAACCTTGGAGTAGCCCAAGTGCAGGGCGTGCGCGCGGGGAGCCGGGGCAGCGGCTGCGGCGGAGATAGGGAGCCCCGCGGAGAAGCTCCCCCCCCCGCCTCCCAAACCCCCTCCTTTTTTCTTAACCCTCTCTCCCCTCCCAGGCCCCCCGCCCCCGCCGCCGCCCCACACCTCCCACCCCTCCCATCCGAGCACCCCAGTGCTCCGCCTGCACAGCCTTCTCCATTCAGCAGCCGCGGCTCCCCATGGCAGCGGGGCAGCCACCAACCGCGCGAGCTCGCAGTCCCCGGGAATCGCCTCGCGCCGCCGCGAGTCCCGTCCCGCTGCTGACAGCCACCGCCTCCTCTTCCAGCCTACCTTACCTGGCTGCGTCGTCCCGGTGCGGCACCTCCGGCAGCGGTGGCCCCTGCTAATACTCAAAGGCATCACCCACCCATCCACAAACAATCTCTGCATCTAGGGCGACCGGCCAAGGAACAGAGGAGAAGCCGAGCGTCTGTTTATTAAGGATTTTTTTAAAGTTTACAACTTTTTAGTCTGTTTTTTTAAAGAATTTTAAAGAATTATCTCATCTCACAAAATTTTTCAAGTTCTTGGGAGAGCTGTTGGTCTTTGTTTATTTGTTGTTGTCGTTTTTTTCCTTGGTTTTTAATTTTTACATTTTTGAATTCCGGGAGATTTTTGTTGTTGTTGTTGTTTGTACTGGGTAACTTGACTGCCCCAACTGCTTCGGACTCCGGGAGATTTTCCCTCCCCTCTTAGATTAATGAGGTATGTATGCCGGGCTGCCGGGCCCTGGGGAAGGGGAAGGTGGATGTGAAGAGAAGAGGAAATGGAATCGGTTGCACTTTGGCGTTGCTACTTCTGGCGGGGCGGAGCGGAGCTTGACAAGAGTGGCCGAGGTTGGGAGAGGCGCGCGCGCGTGAGCCTCAGGGCCGGGGCTGATGCTGATCCCTCTGTCGCTGTTCTCCCCCCTTTATCCCGTTCCCATCCCCATCCCGCTCCCCTTCCCTTGTCTCGATCGTAGGCAGCCACCTGGTGAGTTTGACATGGCTCTCAGCGGCACTCTGCTACCCTCCATCTCCACCTTCGCAGCGGGTACGCCAGGCAAAGAGAAAGTCCTGAGACAAGCAGGTGCCCCTAACAATGTGAGTATCCCGACTCCCTTGCCCTCTTCCCTAATGCTATGGGCCAGAGAAGGTGCCAGGTGCGCTTTGCAAGCTTGTTTCTGCCGCCACCGCCGCCACTACTACAGGCGCTTGCGAGCAAGTGGGTCTGGTTGGTGGAGAGGATTCGGGGCTCGAGTCCCAAGCCTACCTGATCGCTCAGCAGAGCGCCAATGGGAAAGGGACTTGGTCTGCCACGATGCGGCGAGGTTGGGCCGGGCTTTGGAGAACATAGAGAGGAAGCGGGCTAAGTTTGGCAGGGGTTGCCCGCTCAGCGCCCTGGAGCTCCGGCTCTTCCCGGGATTGGGAGGAATAGTACCGGGCTTGTGAGACTCCAAGGCGGGGGATACGTGAGGCCTGTGGGGCTTCCCTTCGTCTTAACCAGTCCCGCCTCCGAGGGTCTCTAGCTAAGGGGTGGAGAGAGGGATGGGGGGGAGGAGTAGAGAGTTACTACTCGGTCCGTGGTCTAGGCCGGGGGAAGACCCTCAACTGTGGGGCTGAGATGTGTGGGTCTGCGAGTGCTAGTGTGTGTGTGTGTGTGTGTGTGTGTGTGTGTGTGTGTGTGTGGTCTGAGCCCGCCGGCCCCCTACGAATAAGTGACACTGAATTTCTTTGCGCTTTTTAGTGCTTATACACGTCTCAGTTGAACGTATGCCCTGGGTATCCATATAAGACGAGCATATTGAGACTTTCCCAGTACCCTGCACAGTCATCGGTGCACTACTATGTGGGCGTTAAGGCGAAAGGTAGCTAGGTCAGCTTCCTAACTCCAGAGTACAGCGGGAGCCGAGTCTCGCCCGAGCCCAGGAAGCACGGAACTGGGCGAAAACGGGTCCGGCTCTACAAACCAGGACCCAAAAGACTACGGGATGTGGGTGGCCCTCGGGTGGGCAAGAAAACGCTATCCATGTGGTAAAAGGTTAGAGCAAGGGAGAGCAGAGGCTGGAGAGGATCTTTGCACGCTGCGGCCCTCGGCCCGGATGTTGACTCGTTCCGCGGCCTCTGTGGGTGCCCTGGGTTTTCGAAGTGCCAGGGAATTCCCACTAACTGCTAGAAACAAAGATAATTTTATCTAACCTCATTTCTCCGCGGAGGTGGGAAAGAAAAAGAGCGAGAGACTTGGCAGAAAGGATTGTCTTGCTTCTAGGGCTAGGGGCGCAAAGTCAATTGAAGGGGATTCTGTCCCCTCCCGGGCCAGAGTTCGAGGGCGGGGACGCGCCTCCTCGGGACCGCAGGGAAATGTAGGGTTTTGGAGTTAAGTGCGCGTTTGTGGGTCCTGGTCTTGGGACCTGCGGGGCCAGGGGTGGTCAGTAACGCGCGCTTCTTCCTGCCTCTGTTCCCACAGCGGTGGCGGGAGGAGCTGTCCCACATGAAACGCCTTCCTTCAGTGCTCAGCGGCCGCCCCTACGACTTGGCGGCGGCGGCGGCGGTGGCGGCGGCCGACCTGGAGAGCAACGGAGGCGGCGGCGGCAACAACAATCCCGCACTCCTAGCCAGACGAGAGGCCGAGGAGTTCAACGATTTGCTGGACTTTGATTTTATTCTTTCCAACTCCCTCATCCATCAGGAACCAGCCACGGCCGCCGTGGTGTCCTCAGCCTCAGCGTCCGCCTCCGCCTCGTCCTCCCCTTCGAGCAGCGGTCCTGCGAGCGCTCCTCCGGCCAACTGCAACTTCACTTACCCGCTGCGGGGTCCTGGGGACCCGGGTGGGGCATCTGGCGGTCCAACCACCCCGGGCGGAAGCAGCAATAGCACCAGTAACGGTGGGGGCGGCGGCCTTCTTTACATCCGGGAGCCTGCACCCCCTCCCGCCGCCCCTTTTAACCTGGCCGACATCAATGACGTGTCCCCCTCAGGTGGATTTGTAGCCGAGCTCATGAGACCTGACTTGGACCCTGTGTATATTCAACAACAGCAGCTTCCGGGTGGCAGCCTGCACGGGAAATTTGTTGTAAAAGCCACCTTGAACATGGGGGAGTACAATGGTCAGTCTATCATCAGTGTTAACAAAGGCAACCCCTCCTCTTGCAGCCCAGATGGTAGCCATCCTGTGGTAGTGGCCCCCTATAGCACAGGGCCTCGGATGTGCCCCAAGATCAAGCAAGAAGCCGTCTCCTCTTGCACTATCGGCAGGCCTCTGGAGGCCCACCTGGGCAGTGGCCCACCTCTCAGCAATGGCCAAAGAGCGCAGCCCCACGATTTCTCCTTGGGGCGGCCTCTTCCCAGCAGGACTACCCCCTCCTTGACTGCTGAGGAATTGATGAACAGCAGGGACTGCCACCCTTCACCTCAGGGGATAAGCCATCCATTGCCAATACCCCCTGGGTACCACCATGGACCCAACTATCCTCCTTTCCTGCCGGACCAGCTGCAGCCCCAGGTTCCTCCACTCCAATATCAAGGTCAGTCTAAGGGTTATATGGCTCTCATCGAAGAGCTTTCTTTAACAGGTCGTCCTTTGATACAAGGAGTGATGCTGACTCCACCCTCTTCACCTTTAGAGCTTATACCATCCGGGAGTTGCATGCCAGAAGAACCCAAACCCAAGAGAGGGCGAAGGTCATGGCCCAGGAAAAGGACAGCCACCCACACGTGTGATTATGCAGGCTGCGGGAAAACATATACCAAGAGTTCTCATCTCAAGGCACATCTTCGAACCCACACAGGTAGGACATTGAAGGAAGGAAAGGGAAAAATCTCTGACCTGGCTAATCCAGGTATGAGTGACAATCTGATAAACATAGACTCACCCAGTTTTTGTCCCCATCCTGATGGTTAAGTGACAATCACACACTTCTGAACTTCTTGGGGTTTGTTGGCATTGTAAAAATTCAACTGTAACTCTTTAATTTTTCCTACTTATATCTTAAAATAAGTAGTTAGTCTTGATTCCCCTTTCTAAATCTTGACTTGATCCTTGTAATCAAGAAATTGTATCCCTTTAATACATAATTACGTTGAATTCTTTTAAAGATGATTCAAGCCTTTTTTTCTTTATTAATTTTTAACTCTAGTTGCCTCAGACTTTCTAAATTACTCATTTTTCAGTTTTCCTTTGTTTATAAGGTGATATTTCAGCTTGTGTTTGTTTATCAGGTTACATTTAAGCTTGAACAGGATTCAACATTATATAAAGGATAGTGAAAGACATAAATATTAATGTTTAACCTTGTTGAGAAAATTGTGGCTTATTGAAATATACTTTCTTAGTAATTGTGAATTGATGAAAGTAGTTATGTTAAAAAATTCATTTATAAGGGACATTCCCAGAATGTAGGGTAGTGTAACTCAAAAGAGTTTAAGTTTGAAGAACTTGAAAACAGGCATGGAAGAAAATATTCCTCCTCAAGACTTTATACACTAGATCTAATTCCTACAGAATAGAATTTTGGCTTTAGAATAAAGAAGACCTCAAATTATAGGAAATTAAATCGCTCTTTTTCAAATTTCTAAGGGCTTTATTTTTACAAAATCAATATATTATCCTGTGCCAACTAAACTCAACTGCAAAACAGAATGTAATTTCTATCACGTACCTGGTGTGTAGTACTAGTTGGCTAGCCGATTCTGTATTCATGAGAAGGGGGAGTGTTAATAAACAACCTGGAAATTTTGTGAATTGTCCTTACTTTTAATCTAAAGGAATGATTATAAAAATAATCTCTTTGTTTTCAATTTGATAAAACCAGGACTCTAGTGGTGCCTTTTTTCTAAAAATGAGTTTTTGATGTATGTCTTAAGTTTTGAAAAGGTGAAATTGGATATATAAATAAGATTATGTCATCTCATGGCAGGCATAGGATAGGGAATTTTTTTTAAAGACAAACTTTGCTTCTTATTTACTTGCTTAGAAACAGGTCTTTATTGTCTACATTTAGAAAAAAAAATCTTCAATATTGAGCAGATGATTTCTTCATGCCTTGTTCCAAACTAGTTCATTAATTTCCTATCTTTAAGACAGACTGAAAGTAGACTGTCCTTCAATCATTGAATTCACATTGATTTAAAATCTGTTCTTTTTATAGGTGAGAAGCCTTATCACTGTGACTGGGAGGGCTGTGGATGGAAATTTGCCCGCTCTGATGAACTTACCCGCCACTACAGGAAGCACACTGGTCAACGCCCATTCCAGTGCCAGAAATGTGACCGAGCATTTTCCAGGTCTGACCACCTTGCCTTACACATGAAAAGGCATTTTTAATCCAAAGCAGAGGATTTTACCCATACTGCCATAGGAGATTCAGTATTCACATGACTGTCTTCCTGATGAGGGAGGAACCCAGCTAAAGCACTATATACAAGGAATCATGGTAAACAAAACAAAACAAAAAAAGTCTTCCAAAGAGTCAAAAGAAAATGGATAATCAAGAGAAATGAGAAACTTTAAATCAAAGGACAGATTTGTGGTCTGTGACTGGATCTTATCATTCCATTTCTGAATCCAACTTGAATATGCCTGGATTACAAGATGCCAAGGAGTGACTGGAAGTCACGGATATCAGGGTTTAATAGATTGTGTATGGGGGAGGGAAGACTACATTCCCTTGAATTGTGTTCCAATGCAATATAAGTATAATGATCATCTTGTATTTTTTGCCTTCTAAAAGCCATTATTACATTAGAAGAGGAAGAAATTCAGGTACAGAAAATGTTTTGAAAGCCTAATTGATGGTGCTTAGTGACTGTTGGTTCTAAAGGTACCAAAAAAAGGAAGCCAAAGTTCTCAAACTGCTGCATATTTGACAAGGAAATATATTTTTGTCTTCCGATCTACATTTATGACCTAAGTCAGGTAAATAAACCTGGTTTATTTCTTTAAAAATTTATGCAGACAGTCTATAATGCACTGTGGTTTCAATGTGCAATAATTTGTAATGTTTTATTCCCAATTATGCCTTAAGTAGAACAAATGTTTTTTCTATAGTTCTTTACTTAATAAATATGTAATATAAATTTAAGCAAACTTCTATTTTGTATATTTGTAAACTACAAAGTAAAATGAACATTTTGTTGGAGTTTGTATTTTGCATACTCAAGTTGAGAATTAAGTTTTAAATAAACGTATAATATTTTAAATGAATGACTGTTCCATTGTCTTCTTCTGGACCTACAATTATATGACAGAGATTGAAAATTCTGTGTTAAATGTACGGTTTATCTTTTCTTTAAGTTCTTTGGGATATAACATCATTTTGTAAAATAAAGTCTAAATCTATAAGGCGCCCTCTCCACTTCGATCTGTAGATTTGACTGGTCTTCACCTAGTACAGTACTACTTGGGCTCTTTCTTTCCAAATATATTTTAAAACTTTAAAAGTTTATTTAATCCTTCCATGCCATCTAGGCTAATTGGCAAAATAATTTCTTGAATATCAACTGGATTACAATAATAAGTGACTTTTAAGTCAAATAGGTTGCCTTACAGGAATCCAGCTTTTTGGTTTGACCCAGAGCACAAACTTTTGATCCTTTGATAGTGAACTGAGCACATTTATTTGCTCAACGCTGGATGTTCGTTTTTCAATTTTCAGTTCAGTTTTCATTATTTTCAGGCAGTGTGATGAAATCTGGTGTTTTTCTTATAATGCAATAAAAATAGGCAGATTGCAGCTCAGGCCTACCTACAGTCTTCATGAAACAAGTAAACACATCAGCTAACAATAACAACATAACCCTTCCCATTTAGAATGGTAATGAGACTTTAGTTCAATAGTGCCCTCCTGAGGATTAATAGCTACAGTATTCTTGCTTCAATGTACACATTCAGCAATGACATTGCTTAATTTCCACATTTTGATACTTCAGATTTAGAAGTCAATCCCTCCAGGATTTTTAAACCATATTTGGTATCCCTTTAAACCATAGTTGGCACCTATGATATTGATCGGGTAGTGAATTTAGAATTTGGGATATTTTTAAAAATGAATTGCAATTGCAATTTCATATTTTTAATCTAGTTGGATGATAATAAGATCTACCTGTCCTTCCAGGACTATTAGGAGTAAATCACTTTGTGACTCTTTATGGTACCATAAAAACGGGAATTTATTACCAAGAGGAATATAAAACTAAATGTGGAAAACTGTGTGCTGCTAAGCAGATGTGTTAGAGTTTAAATTTACAGTTACCAAATGGAGAAATTAGAAAATGCAATCACTTTATTAATGTCCTATTAGCCTTTCTGATGAGATTGGTGGTGATATGAATAACCAATATTACTAAGATATCTTTGTAAATAGGACAGGAGTTTTCAAAGTGCTAATAACTATATATAATCCCAGGAGCCAGGAGAGTGTTTATTAAATTGTAGAAATTATGGAATAATAGAATTCTTAAACTTTAGAAATTACCTACCTCAAATCTTTACATTTTGCTGAAGAGGAAATAAAAGTCCAAGGAGAGGAAACAGTTTGCCCCAAGTTGGCTAATGACTACCAGGTTCAGGATCAATGTTTCCTTGTGCTCAAGTTAGTATTCTACTCTGCCACAAGCCTTCCCCTTTAAAAGCAAAATAATTCAAAACAACCAGCTGAAAGTTCTACAGTGGGTTCTAGAGTACAGGAAATGAGCTTTAGTTTAGCAAGTCCATTTTTCCTGATCATGGTCATTCCCTGGCAATTAGTAATTCAGAGAGGTCTTAGTTCTAGGCCTTAAATCAACAAGAAATATATTCTTCCATTTCAATGAGCCCTGTATATGTGGTTTGAATGAAGCACAGACTGCCCTTTGCTTAAAAATAATTGTTTTTAAAGGGGTGACATGAAGCTCTGACCATTGAAAGGTTGGGGGGGTGGGGAGTAGGGAAATATGTATTGTTTTGTTAAAGGCACATTGAAAATAGAGGACCATCCTTGAAAGTCAGGAAAATTTGGGTCTATGTTTTGTGTTTTTGACATATGTCAACTATGTGATCATAGGCAAGTTCCACAACTTTACTTCTCAGCACCCTACTCTAGATGCTTTAATAAGAATTACTTGTTGCTGTTTGTCCTTAGTTCTCAAAGAGGTGATGCCATGACATGTAAGAGACTTGGATTTAAGTGAGGGAGGGCTATACAAGGTCACCAGTCTCACTTTCTCCTCTAGAGTCATCTGTGTCCAGCAGCAAGGTATAGAGCAGGACAAATGGAGATGGACCTTCAAAAAGAGTTATATAACTTTATGTAATCTCCAAGATCCAGATATATGTTTATATAAATGAAGTGGAGAAAGTTTAGAATAGAATTTTGAAACCTAAAAGGGATCTAAAAGACCACCTAGTTGAATGCCCTACATTTTGCTGAGGAGGAATCAAAAACCCAGAACAAGCAAATAATTTTTCCTAAATCACGTAGCTAACTAGTGACAGAGCCTATGTTTCTCAGTGATTTTCTTAAGTTTCTTAGGAGTTATCCATTTGTATCAGTGAAGAGACTTTCCAAATACAGAATTCTAGACACTGATGATGTCACAAGTATTTTATTTTTGCTTTTGATTATATATTTATGTTTGTATATGGGGGGAGATCTATGTGGAGGAGGTATGGACCCAAGTTCTGCCATTTATAGAATGAGGAAATTGGAGTATATTACCTCTGAGGCTCTTTCTAACTCTAAATCTATGATCCTGTAATCATTTGTGGATATATAGGACATGGCTAGTCTCAATTACCTTCATTTATTTATACATATATTGAGTACATATAATTTCAACAATTAGAAAAGAGTTCATTTCGTACTTATGACATTTTCCATCCAGAATTTTTTCTGATAGTCATTGGAAAGTCTATAGGTTGCCTCAAAGCTAAAAAGTGATATAACTATATTTATAATTAATATCCTTACTCCATTAAAAAAAAAAAGTGTTGCAGAACAAATGCCACTAAGTATGCAGAAATAGATTATTCATTGATGCTATTTCATATCTGTTTTGAATTCTGGGCACTACTATCATTTCAGAAACAAAGCATTTTATACTGTATAATAACAACCTAATGGAAAGATGCCTACTTATTAATGTGTCTTTTATTTTCTTTATGATGTTTAATTTTATATGTCTTAGATTTTAACTTGTCAAAAAAAAAATAAGAGTAACAGCGTTTCTCCTATATAAATAATATTTCATTCCTTCTTGTCTTCCTTAGGTCTAGTAAAGTCCTTCACAAAGATACATCTGACTCTTGCAATCCTATGCAAAAACAAAACCGGTTCTTTAACTCTCTCAAATGGGGCGGTAGTTTGGATGATTCTTTTCCTTTTTCAAAGACACAAAATGCTATGTCATATTTGGGGATAGGTGCAGGCTAACAAGTTTTGCTATGTGCAGAAAAGCCCAGGTGAGACTATTCCTTGTTCTTTTGGCCGTCTCCAGAGAAAACACCCAGGCAAGGAATCATGTTTTGATATACAGATCTAGCTAAAAATAACCTGCTCTATTTTAGCCACCTGTTGTATTATACAAGATTCCTAAAGATACATTTAACAAAAAAAAAAAAAAAAAAAAAAGCAAGTCCAAATGTATTTAGAATACACAAGGAATTATAAAGCAAGAATCCAGGGCATATTCAAGCCTTTTTTCCTTGTATTGTCACAATCTTTTTTCCCCAAGTTCTAGGTTTTTAAAAAATTATTGTTCTTAAAACAAGCTAGCTTTTAAGTAAATGCTAGTTGTGGCCTGCCTCCTATAGGTTGCATCTGATAATGTCGTTGATTTTTCACAGCCAAGTTCATTCAGCAAGTTTAAGCATAAAGGTCGAAAGTGCTTCCTAGAGGTGAAAAGCTGTGCTATTTATCACTGCCTTTTTAAATTTAGGACTTCAAAAAAGTTGCTGTAGAGTAACTTTCATGTATTTCATCTTCAAAATGTTCTGTACAGGAGGAAATGGAAGCCATTTTAAAAGTGAATTACAAAGGGAAAAAAATCAAAAGGATCCCAAGCTCTGGAAACTTTCATCTTGAACTTGTACTCTGTGTTGACCCCTAAGAAGTAAACCTTGAGGACCCTTACATTGAATATCAGGAAACTGATGAATTTTTAAATTCTTTAAAAGCAACATGTTCCCAAAGCCAATGACAATCTAAGATATTCTCAAATGACCAAATGAAATAAGGATTCATTACTTCTTTACCAACACATACAAATCTGACAAAACTAAATGGAATTAAAATTTTATTCTATCTTGAATCAATCAATTAATTGGAGGTAGAGGGAAAACATTGTTTTCTTTGATGTAAAATCTCTCTATCTCCATTTGTTTCTCAGGAAGCTCTTGATTTCTTTTTTTTAATCACTTTTCCCCTTTTATTTGATTGGATATCCTATATGATGCTGAATGAAATAAGCAGAACCAGAAATATATTGCACACAAAAACAATAAGACTGTGTGATGATCAGCTGAAAGACTTGGTTCTTCTCAGTGGTTCAGTGATCCAAGACAATCCCAATAAACTTTGGATAGAAAACACCATCTGTATCCAGAAAGAGAACTATGGAGATTGAATGTAAATCCACACATGCTATATTCATTTCTTCTTTCTGGTTTTTTTTTCTGCATTGTTTTTTTTTCTTTGTAGTTCTGATTTTTCCTCTACCAACATGATTCATCAAAAGAAATGTGCATTTTAAAAAATTAATATAATTGGATTTAACATATATTTCTTCCATGTTTAACATATATTGAATTACTTGTCATCTAGGGGAGGGTGTGGGAAAAGAGGAGGGGGATTGGAACACAAGGTTTTGCAAGGGCTAATGCTGAAGAACTGTCTATGTATATGTTTTGAAAAATAAAAAGCTTTAATTAAAAAAATTAATATACATTAACTAGAAAAATTAAAACAATAATTTTCAAAAGAATAACCCATATGAGTAAATATACAATATAATTGCTTTTAAGTATCATTCTTAACAAAGAATGCAAACAAATGGAAATCTAGTTATATAAAACTGACAACTGTTAAGGGATCTTCATTTTGGTTTCTCAGGTTTGTTGTTTAACTTCAACAAAATAGATACATTATATCAAGGTTAATATAGTACAATAATTATAACAATGCTACTCAAGAGTTTGAAGATCACCTGCCTCGCCTATAAGGTCTCTCTTTTTGTTTTTTTCTTTAGAACACATATAATTTTTTAAAAATACAGATTGGTGGTGTTTTTGGTTTTATTTTGAATTGGAGGGGTGGAAAGAGGCAAATTTTTGCTAGTTGAAAAATTATTTAAAAAAAAAAACAAAAGAAAAATTGAATCCATGTGACAAATATAAGGTAAATGTTTACTATCCAAAACATTATACATAGTTAAACTCAACTATTGGCCTTAAAATCCTTAAAAAAAAAATGGATAGAGATTGATATAGGAGAAAATGTAAGTAATAATACATGGAAAACAGAGAAACTCAATAACAAGAAATGCAACATAAAACAACTTTAAGGTACCATTGTTTAGCAAAACATTAGTTAGCAAATTGGTTAGTAAAACAAACAAAAATTATCAAAATTCAATGTTGGCAGTGCTATGAAGAAATAGGTATGTTTAATGATGTGCATCGAACTAGATATTGGCTTATTGTCTCTGGAAAGCAGTCTGATCATATACAATCATAATAATACAATCATTAGATCACCAGATTTAGCAATCACTCATTTGAGAATATGGCTTCAAGTAAAAAGGAATAATATAGTACAGGAGAAAGGGAACTGGACTTAGAATATGAAAACCTGGGTTTGAATCTTAATATCTTAATGTCTCCGTTTCCTTGTATGTAAAAAAAAAAGGGGGGGGGGTGGGTGGGGAGATTGAACAAGTTGACATCTAAAGTTTTTGAAGATATTCACCAAAATGCTATTTACAAAGGCAAAAAAAAAAAAAAAAAAAAAAAAAAAAAAAAGTTCAAAGGTTCCTTAGAAAAGGAACAGCTAAACAAGCTCTGTTATATTTACACCATGGAATAAATACTACCTAGCTATTAAAATGACAAATATGTTATTACATGGAAATGCATAGAGATAAGTTAAAAGGGCAAAATCCAAGAAAGGGCAAACAGATCATAGCTGTATTTTAAAATGCTATTCACATTAACAAAAATGACAGTAAAGTTTAAAGAGACATAGTTTAGAGTTTAATGCATATCAAGCTTAAAAATGTTTTTCTTCCTACTTAAAATTGAAAAATAATAATGATAAAAATGCATGTCTCACTAATGGTCAGTGATCAATACTGGAGAATCTGGAAAAATAAGCACACTAACATAATGTTAGTGGATCGGGGAATTAGACCAATTATTCTGGAAAGCAATTTGGAATTGGGTTAATAACATGTCTAAAATGTCCATCTCCTTTGATCCTGAGACCCCATTAATAGACATATGCAATGAAACCAAAGACAAAGATGGGTCCCATATACACTAAAGTATTCAGAGCAGTTCTGAGTCACAGAGAACTGGAAACAAAGTCAATTGTCCTCCATCCATTTGAGAAGGACTATAATAAACTGTGATAAATGAATGTGATAGAATAGAATATTACATTGTAAGAAAAAAAAATGTGAAGACTACAAAGAGGAATGAACTGCCAAATGAAAAGCAGCATTAGGAAAATAATCTACATAATGACTGCAACTATGTAAACTGGAAAGAATACTACATTACAAAAATAATAGTAGTAACATTCATATAAAGCTTCAAAGTTTACATTGTATATTTTTCTTCATTTGATTTTCATGACAAACCTGTTAGGTATGTACTATTAGAAAAGGAAACTGAGTCTGTGAGATGTTAAGATACTTTTCTAGAGCCACACAACTAAGAATTATCTATGGAAGGATAATGATTGAATTTGACCTTGGAGAAGAAACGATACACTTCCTTCCTTCCTTCCTTTGTAGAATGAAACACCATGGAGGTGGAATATTGTATATGATGACAGACTCATTTAATACATTATGAAGCCATTTCCCAAGTTTTCTGTGTTTGGTCAGGGTTCCATCTACCATATCTGACATGAATTGGTAATTAATTGAGGGTACTCATACCAAACCAACCATCTTTTACTTGAGGCTTCAGAAGCCAAAATGACTGCTAATCCTTTCCTGAATTTTGTGAATGTACATGGGTTGGGAATGGTGAGGATAGTAAATAGAAGGTAGTCAAAGCTTGAGAATCATTCTTTTTTTCTTTTTCTGGTCTTCAAATTTGCAAAAGTCTCCGGATACTGATTATAATTGCAAATAACATTTGGGAATTTAGAAACTCGTTTTTCACTTTCCTGAAGCAGAGACTATTCTTTCTAGGCAGAGGGCACAAGTATCTTGGAAATGAGGATGCCTTCAATGTGAATAATTACACTTCAAAGCCTTGCAGAAAGATACACTAGCAATGATTATAAAGAATCTGGCCTTACAAAGAGAAAGTGACTGACTCCCTTAGATCAGTTAGTGTTTGCAAGGTAATAGCTATGTACAGGTCAGAGGTTAGGAAACCACACAACAGCAGGTTGCCCTACTTCCCTTCTCATAAATCTTGAACTTGGACCCCTTTCTTTCCATTAATGATAGCATCCTTTGGACTTCTGACATTATTTTGCCAAAGCAGAACCTGGAATTTGCAAATGACTGCATGTTGTAGATTGGGTACATGCGATCCAATATTATCAGCAAAAATTATCCCACCTAAATATATGGGGCAGCTTCCAAACACTGCCTTCCCATCTTATCAAATTAGATAACCAGGTAGGTAATTATACATGTGTGGACACACAAATAGTTCTCTGAGGTACCAGATCAATAGTAAAACTCCCAAAGCATGTTCAGATCCTCTAGGTTTACAGTCTGAGCATACTTATTTGAATGTATATATCTATGTGTGCATACATGTATATCTTCATACACATATACATTATGACTATATGGAAAACAAACTGGAGATTGTTGGATGCCACTGTGTCCTAACATCCTATTCTGATGCTCTATCACTCATTCCATCAAGACACGGGTAGCTACCTGGGGCTCCTGAAAGCTATGCCAGCTGGCAACGCCTTACCAAATGGTAAGGGCTTTAAGTTCAGCCAGGCTAGTTGACTTCAGTGCAAGGATAAACCTATTTATGTTTGAAGAAGGGCATCAGCAGGGACAGCCAAACAAGTGATGGGTTTTTCTTTCTTTTTTCTTCTTGTTATCAACTCATAAAGATTATTTACAAAAGCATAGAGAAACTCTGACCTATATGGGGGTAATGTGAGGAGAGGGGACCCTGAAGAACAAAGTGGTATACACATTAGTGAAATAATTGACCACTGAAATATGAACACATAGAGATAGATAACCACACAGATCCTGAGGCTATCCAGACTCAGTTTCCTCATCTACAAAATGGGAATAATAAAAGTACCTACTTTTCAGGATTGTTTTAAGGATCTTATGAGAGAAACATATGTATAGCCCTTTGTAAGCCTTAAAATACTATTATAAATACTAGCTATCATTACATAATAATATGTATGAATTTGTATGTATGGAAAAAACACTGTGTAGGGGAGAGAGAGAGAGAGAGAGAGCGGAAGGAAGGGAGGGAGTTTTACACACACACACACACACACACACACACACACATACACACACACACACAACTTGCCTTGGCATTGTTTAAAAAGCCAGTCCCAGAATCAAAAAGACATGAATTCAGTTACCATCTCTGATACATAATAATGTTGTGTGTGGCTCTGGACGCTGGGTAAATCACATATTTTCTTTCAGGGCTCCAGGCAACTCTTTAGGACTAAATTATAGAGTAGGTACCAATCTTCACAGTTAGAGGAAGTTTTCTCACTGGGAACTCTCTATACCAATGAAATCACACATCCGGTCCAAAATAAAAAAAGTAGGTACACATATGAGTATGCAGAGCCTGGGTGGTATAGTAATTAAAGCAGTGGCCTTGGAATAAGGAAACCCTGTGTTCAAATCTGGACACAGATACTATTGATCAAAATCTGATCTGGATAAACCACTTAGTTTCTTAGCCTCAGCCTCCTCATTTGTAAAATAGTAATAAAAGTCCCTATTTAGGATTAAGGATTAGATGAAATAAACATAAATTTAAAACCCCTTTATAAATGTTAAAGTATATTATAAATATTAGATCTTATTATATTTACATATGTATATATATAAATTCACATGCATTAAATTCATTGTTTATATGCAATTTGTGTTTACTTCAGCCTTCCCACCTGGGATACATAAAGTTTTTTTAAAAATCAGCATCTTTATTAGATTAAAAAAAAATTCCCTTTCTTGAGCAAGGACTTTTATGTGCAAGACTTAACCACCTAGCTGTAACCCGAAATGCCTTTAATTTATATATAGATATATATATATGTATGTATATATATGTACATACATATATATATATATAATTTTCTTGATTGAGTATTATTTTGAATACATTCAATTTGCGTATCTTGTATGTATTAAGGCTTGCAGGACCTTGTTATGGAAGTCCCACATTTGAGAATTTAGTCATAATCCATGAAATAGTGTGGTCTGTTAAGGTGCAAAAAAATTAAAAGAAGGATTCTGCTTATAATGGGGCTGGATTCCAATGAAAAAGACCCCTTGGTGGCTCTAGCTTAGAGCAAAGAGTCAAACCACACACGCCAATCTAGGCAGGTTTGCAAATACTATTAACTTTATGGCTCGGGAGTGTGTCTGACTTAACATGGCTACCAAGTGCGGGAGTTTGTGGAAACCAGGGAGGCTTTTGGCCTCAGGGATCCTTTGCATTATACACTTTGTTAGTCAAAGCCACCCTGGCTAGGGAGTCTGATTTGCAATTCGTGCCTTTGTAAAAGGATTAGTAGATCCCTATTGTTTAATGTTTGGTTCTCAATTTGCATTTGGAAATGCATGACCTCATCCAGGTTTATAGTTCTGCTCCTTTATTTTCATTTTCCTGTTCTGATACACAATTGATATTGTATGTTAAGACATTGATAAACTTCTCTGCTGAATGTTTGCTCTGATTAAGGAAGTGTGATAGGATTAGTTTTTTTAGTGAAAGTTAAGGCCTATCAGAGTTTCAGAAATACTGAGTCAGTCATCTGTGGGCAACCAGCAAATAACTTTTTAAAAATCCTTATTTCCTTAATCAGAATTGATGTTATTTTTTCAATTCTTTGCTGGATTGGAATAAAGTAATGTTATGTCAGTGGTGGAGTAGGACAGAGGGTAGGGAAAAGGGAACAGAAAAGCATTTCAATATTATTTTGTTACTAATACAACTTCTACCAGTCTTCAATTGTGAATTGAAAAGGCTTCAAAAATTTATTTTAAATTTGTGATAATAATAGTGTCATCTGTACAAGATGTTTAACTACCTTTCCTTTGGTAAACAGTTTTCAACTAACATTTGCTTTGTCAAGGTTCCCATATTTGAAACACAAAAACCTGGAAGAAAAGTTGCATGTAAGGAGACAATCCCTCAGATTGCCTGATTTAGGGCACATAGGTTTCCTTTTAACTCTTCCATTTCCATCTTGGAGCCTCGATAACAAAATGAACCTCCTAGAAAGTCTCCCTTTCTCTTTCTTTTTTCCTCTAGCCTTTGATATGTTCAATTATTAATCCACAGGGGACGCTAACCTGGAACCTACTTATGTGGGGGAAGGGAGAACCTGTGAAGGGAAGGGAAACTGCTGCAGGCACAATTGAGGGTGAGGGGGACCTCTCCTAGTCTAACCTCCCTAGGGTATTTTGGTTTTCTTTTAAAGCAAAATTTATAATTGATGTCTGTGATGACATGTAAAGCTGTATGTGCCAGATTGGCCTGACTCAGCTTTTTTTTTTTTTTTTTTTTTTTTTTTTTTTTTTTAACTTAAACAGTCGTGAGATTTGTCATGCTGTTAAGAAAAAAAAAAATTCTTGAGATTTCATTTTGACTAAAAGTTGAAGAAAGGAGATTGAGAAGATTCCTCATAACATTCCCATCTGTGTGCATGAGAGATCTTTAAATTGGGGGATAGGAAGAATGACTATGGATTAATAATACATAATCTCTCAATCAATAAATCTTAAATGTCCTTATGTGCGACTTCTCATCTATGGAGCTCAGCATTTTACATTACTTAAATCTACCAACACTTATAATTTGGACAGGCAGTTATACGCAGCAATTTAAAGATGGAGAAATTGTAGAGAGCTTCAAGCTGAAGCAATACCTTGAATTCAATGACTGATAACATCCATTTGGTGATAATGTTATTTCAATTTTCTTTTATTCTAATTTTTTCTCAACCTTAGTGAATGGATCTAAGTTTAAATTTTCCTATTCCCAATTCCATGCTTTAAAATAGTTACTCAGACCATTTTCTCCTTAAGCACCCTGCAAAGTATTGCTCCTTAGGGTGTAGATCCCTGTTATCTTACTTGCTTTAAAAACTAGAAAATACTGCTTCCTTCCTCTCTTTGTAGTCTCTGACAATGCTTTGCCAATATTCCACACTTAGTGTCAAAAACTAAAGACTAATTACCACTTCCTAGATACTAGATTCCTATCTAAAGTAAGATCTGGTTTTGGGTCATTCTTTTCAGAGCTTTGTTCACTTGTGCCTGACTCTATGACTCCATTAGGCATGAACAAATAAATGACTTTGAGAGTCATTTTAAGTCATAGAATAACAGAATTTTAAATTTGACCTGCACTTTAACCATCATTATTCAATCTATTGTTTTACTTGATGTAGGAAGTGATGGAAACTCCAATAAGTTAAGTGACTTGCTTAAGGTCATACAGTCATTCTTTTGGGTGAGCAGAGACTAGTCTGTAGTTGCACATCTTAACTCTATACCATGCTGCCCCCCTGTGTTTAGAATTGGCAGATTCTGAAAACTCCCCTTAATGGAAATTATATATATATATATATATATATACATATACATTTGGTATCATCTTTATTACTCCATAATGCTCGTGTAAATATCCATAGGGTCATCTTGCCCCATTGATATGTGGGAAGGAAAGTATTATGGAGGGGAGACAAGGGTGGTGAAAGTGAGGCTGAAGATCTAGAAGGTGAGCCATAGTTACTTCCTTCTCTCCCCTCCCCCCAAAAATCTGAGATTGAATTTTACTTTATTTCTTTATCTGTAAAATAAGAGGATTAAACTAGATAAATTGGAGGTTTGTAGTATCTTCCTATAAGTGCAAATGTTGTTAGTTCCAGAATTAATCAACAAGTATTTACTAAGGTCTACTATTGGTTAGGCACTTGAATTTCAAGTACAAAGAATGAAACACTCTCTACTCTCAAGAAGTTTAAACTCTATGATGATCATCCAGTCGGATTAATCATGAGTATATTTCCCCTTCTCCCACAATAGGATTTTTAATTGGCTATATTAACTTTCTTTGGTTAAAATTTTATTAATGATTAAGTTAATAAGCTATTTAGCATAGTATTCTGACACCTTCTAGAAGAAAAGTTAGGATAATTCCTTTCCTAGCCACCAATATCCACTGAGCTTTAATATAAAACAATTACTTTAAAAAACAAATATTAAAATTGGAAATAATTCTAGTGGTTTAGACTATTCACTAAGCACTGAATTTTCTTGGGAATGAAAACCTATTGGAACAATATTGTTTAGGGGGAAAAAAGGACTAAGACCCCAAATTATGATTTCATTAATAGTGAGAACTCCTAAAGGAAATTCCTTCTACCCCTGCAGGTCAGTACTTTCTCAGCAGCAATGTATTCTGAGATATGCCTAGAGCACTGAGACATTAAGTGATCTGAGCAGGGGGGTGGAGGGGAAGGAGGGGAATCCTATATTGGCTATAGCCTATTTGTATCAGAGTTGAGACTCAAATTCAGGTCTTAATGCCTTAAAGGCTCAATCTACACACTACACTACTGAAGATAATCTGAGAATTTTTTTTAAATTACTCACTTCACCTTTTCCTTCCCATTCCCTCTCCCCAGCCCAAAATAGATTTTTTTCTGTTGCTTTCAAAGTGTGATAGAGTAAATCACTTCATCTTTTTCTGAACCTCAATTTCTTCATCTCTAAAATGGAAATACTTTTTTATTCAGCCACAAGATTGATATGGGATATTTGTCTATTCTAAATGTAAATTCTAAAACAATGTTTTGAAAATTCTAAATTTCCATATCATCATTATCATATCAGTGGGCAAATAGTTGTGAATAAAAAAAATCAATCTTGTAAACAGGAAGGCCTTAGTACAAGTCCTGTCTGATTTAAAACTAACTGTGTGAACATGGATAAATCACCTAGTCCCTCCAAGACCCCAGGATCTTCACTAATACTGTAATGGAGAAAGTTTCTATTCCTGTGGAGCAATTAGGCATTTATTGGATAGAAAGTTGAACTTGGAGTCAGGAAAAGATGTGTTCAAATTTGACCTCAGACCCTAACCTGTCAGTCATTTAACCCTGAGCAATGTTGGGCATTTAACCTCTGTCTACTTCAATTTCATCATCTGTAAAATAAATGTAATAAAAGTACCTCCCTCCCAGGGTTGTTATGAGAATAAAATGAGATAATATTTCTAAGGTGCTTGCAAATCTTAAAGTACTATGTAAATGCTATTCATTAAACTACAAGACCAGAACACCATGTATGTGTATTCGCATGTGCATACACACACACTACATCTGTCAAAATGCCCTTTCTTCCCTCTACATTCCTCATTTTTATTTTCATACCAGACTACATGATTACTAGAAACCCAGAATTTCGAAAGAAGTCCAAGTAACCATAAAAGCAAGTTAACCTTTATCAACAAAATGTGTTTTCCCCCTATTCACCTCCTCACTTTAGAATAAAAGCTCCATGAAGGCAGAGACTGTTTCATTTTTTGTCTTAATTTTTCTAGTTTTTTTTTTTTTTTTGCACAAAAATCTTAAGAAATATTTGTAGGATTGAAATAAATAATTGATCTCTAAGATCCTTTTCAGCTCCAAACACTATTAGCCTATGATTATACTTTACAAATGCTTTTAAAAAAGAATATTCTTTGTCAGACCATGTTTCCCAATTTTTATTTGGAAAATTTGGTCACTGTTTATATTAACAGAACTGTAGAATGTGATATCATAGATCACAGGTGAGTGATATTGCTGGATTGTAGACTGTGGTATCACAGATCACAGATTGCTGTGAAGGCTTATAAAAAATGTCTACTCTGCCTGTGGAAAGGCTCTTCTGTGCCAAAAGCATGATCCATATTAAAAGCTTACTGAGAAGCTGAAAAGCAGGGTGCCAAGGCTTTTTGTGCACTGAGCTATTTCATTTAACTACTTACTTTTACTCTTTCCCCTTTCCCTTCTCAAAACGTGGCCTGAATTCTATTTTAAAATGCACAAATTCTTGGCAGGAAAGAAACTCTCTCATTGGAAGGAGCAGATGTCCTGCAAGCAACTTTTTGCCATCATATTCTGTTTCTAATATCCTAGTATGTTTTTTTTCTTTAATGTCAACATGTTCTGGGCAGCTCTTCTATCTCTGTCTGCCTCGTGCAGATCATCACCATTCCCTGGCCACCCTTTCAAGGAAGGACAACTTAGAAATTGGAATAATATTAAGAAAGGAAGAAGAAAATTCAATTAAACATCTATGCATATATAAAACTACTCAGTCTGCAGAAAGAGAAATACTAGTCTAATAAGCAATTCAGTCATTGGAATCCTGCCTCTCTTCTTTTATGTATTCTAGCTGTAAATCCCAGAGATCTACAATTCTCCATGATTGAAGGTGAGGGTCTTATATTTCAGCAACTGGCAAACAACTATAACTTAAACTTTTCTTAGGGTCACCAGGTGATGGTGGATTTGTGAGAGGCAGTAGAACTAATCTCAGAGTCGGTAAGATTCAGTCCTAGCCTATGACATATAGTTTAGCTGAAAAATTCCAGAACGGCATGGTGGAGTGAGTCCTTATATGAGAGAACTCTCAGATGAGAGAATCCTGCTGATGAAACCACAACTCTATAATACTAATGAAAGCTCAGGCTACAATAGAGTATTTTCTCTCTATTATCATAAGGTCTCTCAAGTCTTGTGACTGATTGATGATGAGAATAAACCCTCGATTGTATAGTTTAAATTAATTAGTTTAATTCCTGCTGCTTAATATGGCTCAAGGGAAGTTATTATTTGTCAAAGATAGCCAACTTATTCTATTCAAGTATAAGATGATACTGGGTAGCTAAGTAGCACAGTGAATTATCGGCCTGGAGTTAAGAAAACTCATCTTCCTGAGTTCTAATCTGACCTCAGACAGTTACTTGCTGTGTGACCCTGTGCAAGTCACTTAACCCTCTTTACCTCAGTTTTCTCATTTGTAAAATGACCTGGAGAAAGAAATGGCAAACCATTTTCCCATCTTGGCCAAGAAAAATTCCCAGTTGGATCAGAACGAGTTGCACACAACTGAACAACATAAAATGATACCACCTTGGGCAAGATGGGGAGAAAGGAGGTGAGGATATATAGATTTGTGATTCCAGAGAAAAAAAGAAAGAAGACTACAGAAAAAGAAGGGATAGGAAAAAAGAGGTAGAAAGGAGAAAGAGAAGGAAAGGGGAAGAGAAGGAGAGATATGGAGGGAAAAAGAACTGAAAGAGAAGAATGAAGAGAAAAGAGTAGACAAATGGAATAGATAGGAGAAAGGAAGGAACAGTGCAAAGGAAACAAGAAGTTACTTTTTTTTTTTTTTTTTTAATAAAAGGGAAAAGTAAGGCAGGGGAAAATATCTTAGCTCAAACTCAGGGCCTTAATTAAAACTGAAATTCAGGCTTCTTTACAATGCAATTGCAACAATTCTCCAGTTTTTATTCATAAGACTTCTTTTGTAACTAAGTTTTGTATTTCTAGCCAAATTTTTTCTTTATTTTTTTTCTCTTCCCTCTCATAGTCAACATTTCTTGGGCACCAGAGCAATGGCTTCATTGGGCATCTGGGGGCATTTTTAAATTTAGGGATAAATAGGGATAAACACCTTAGCTGCAAACCACCACTTCCTTTGTTTTTTGAGTACCATCTAAGTCTTTCTAAAGTCTCAAAATGCTACCTACGGTACTTTAATACTACTCTTCTCCCTCAGATGACCTGCTGCCCCAGGGAATTTATCTGAAGCTCATCTGGGGAGGGATGTGTTCTTGAATTCAGTCCATAGTTCGAGACCCTGAATTGTCGATTTCTCCTGTATCCCCCTCTCTCCTCCTCTCTCACTTTTTTTTTATCCCCTTCTGATACACAACCTTTTTGATTTCTTAGGACGGGAGGCACGAAGACCCTGCGGCCCTAGGAAAGATAATTAGCCGATGGGCGCCATACAATGGTTTTTTTCCACATTCCGTTTCCACCAGCCTCTGTAAGGAAACCCAATATCAAATAGCAGACTTGAATGAAAGAAGGCGGTATTTTTGGTCCTCGGTTCTGGTGCATATTAATAAGGGCAGATTAAATCTCTTCAACAAACATGAAGCGATTAGAGCTTTGCGTGTTCACATCTGCCTACATTTAAGTAGAAGCGCAAACCAATATTTGTCAGCACGCTGTTTTAAATGCCTGGCTCCTGGGGGAGCACGGGTTTTATTAACTTTAAATTGATTACCATCTGTACTGTTTGCCTTCAGATCAAACTGTGTGTACTAGAAAGCCCAGGCTGCCCAGGGCCCGAAGCCCTAGGGACCGGCCCCGCCTGGGCGAGCGGCGTGAAACCCGGCAGGCAGACACAGCCTGGACCGCATCCCAGCGAGCGCCCGCCCGCCCACCAGCCTGCCGGGCCGGCCTCAGAATGGTTAAGTGCCTCCGCGTTTAAAAGGGAGAGGGGGGCGGGGGCGGGGCAGGGAAAGCCGCCTGGCTGCTTGTCAGCGGGGCAGTGAGCAGTTCTGGAGTGCCCCCCTGAGGATTCCGGGGCACAATGGTACTCGCTCTCCGCACGTACAGTGTGTTCATCTCGTTTCTCATAGAAGGGCCACGTAGCGTTAGCTTCGCTTAAGAACCCAGCAGTAAAAGCCGAGGATTTTCCCAGCCTTCACAGAGGCAGGCAGCCCTGCCGAGGTGTCCTCCCCACTTTCCTTGGAACTGTGAAGAAAGTGGGAGTGGGAAAGCCCTGGAGGGCTTTCCGGGGTCCAGAGTTGGGGGGAGCGGAGGGCAGAAAGTCCCAGAGAGCTTGCCTGGGAGTCAGCGAGAAGCCAGCTGAGCTGAAACGCATTAATGTTTAGCCTCCATGGGGCTCTGCAGGAAGGAGCAACTTCACTGGGCTCTCTGGATCACTTGTGAGCAGTCTCTTCTCTCTGAGAATGCATCATCGACTGTGGAAATCTTTGTTTTCTGTTCTCAAAGCTGAATCTCTCCTTTAATGTTTTTAATGTTTCAGCACCCACCTACCCCCTTTTCCGGAATGCTAACTCTTAGTTACTTCCTAAGAGCCTAGCTGTGTACCAAGCTGGATCTGCTCTGATAGAGGGAGCTTTCACACCGGGAGTTCCTTATGCCGACAAAAGTCCAGATTCTTGGGTGTTAGAGTGACTCTTATTTATACCCTGTAATCATACTGCTTGACCTTTCAGCACATGCCTGACATTCATTCATGAATTCATTTAACAATAATTAAACATTGACTCTGTGTAAAGCACTGTATTGTTGTATTACACTGTATTATTAAATGCATTATATTATTGAAATACATAGGAAATTTGATGCAGCCCCTTGGCTTGTGCAGTTTATATCTTAATCGAGGTGTTTAAAGA
Source organism: Sarcophilus harrisii (assembly GCF_902635505.1). NCBI lineage: Eukaryota > Metazoa > Chordata > Mammalia > Dasyuromorphia > Dasyuridae > Sarcophilus > Sarcophilus harrisii. The sequence goes on from NC_045426.1 coordinate 99,425,444, forward strand.
CAAATATACAACTGTAATACATATTATATGACAAGTGCATTTTTAAAAATTAAATTGTAGTTTTTCAAAGTTTTACATTTCCTTCCTCCTATCTCCTCCACCCTCACAAAGAAAGCAAGAAAAGCAAAAAGCTCGTTACAAACATGCATAGTCAAAAGAAACAAATTCTCAAACGGGCTAAGTCCAAAAAATAATATTCAATCTGCATTCCGAGGAGATGGGTTTCATATTTCATCATGAGTCCTCTGGAATCATGATTGATCATTGTATTGATCAGAGACCCTAAGACTTTTAAAGCTAATTGTCTTTACATTGTTCTTATTGTGTACTGGTTCTGCTTGGCCAGCTCACTTCTCTCTGGGTCAGTTCATACAAGTCTTCCTAGGCTTTTCTGAAAGCATCATCTTTATCATTTCTTACAGCACAATAGTATGGCTTCAATTTTCATAAAATGAAATGTCTTTACTCATATATCCTTTATGATGGAAACCCCCTCATTCCAATTCTTTTCACTCCAACAAATACAAATATTTTTTAATGTTAAATTCCTTTTTGTGGCAGCTAGATGGTGAAATGGATATAATGCCAGATCTGGAGTCAAGAAGATTCGTCTTCAGTTGAAATCTTGTCTTAGAAACTTAGTAACTGTTCGATCCTAGGCAAGTCACTTAACACTGTTTGCCTAAGTTTCTTCATCTGTAAAATAGTCTGGAGAAGGAAATCACAAACCATATTAGTATCTCTGCCAAGAAAATTACAAATGGGGTCATGAAGAGATGGTTGCTACTGAGCAACAACAATAGGTCTTTGATTTCTATCTTTGATCTTTTTAGGATATAGATCTAGTAACAGTATTTCTGGGTCAAAGGATATCCACACTTGGGGCACACTTTAACTTTAAATTCCAATTGCTTTCCAAAATGTCTGGATCAGTCCACAGCTCTATCAATGGTACATAAACATGCTTATTTCTTCATAGTTCCTCTGGCATTTGTTTTTTTCCCCCCCTTTTTATGATTTATACATTTAGAAACATGAAGGACAAAATGCTATGTGAATTTGAAGGAGGAAATTAAACCCTGGAGAGTGTCCGGAAAAAAAAAAGAAAAAAAAAAAAAAAGGCTTCATGGAGAAAGTGCCATTTGAAGTATGGTTTAAAGGAGAGGAAAAGAGAAATACTATTTAGGGGCCTTCCATCTATTCTGGTTTGAGCACACTCCATTGGACAATACATGGAGCTAAATTGGACCTCATTCCTCGCTTGAGTCATGAGTCATGAGTACTCTGGTTTAATATTCTAGGATTTAATACTTTGGGATAATTGAACAACACCTTGGTGCCTAAGGAATTAAGAAAAAGGTGTATCAAAAGATGGCTGGCCATATTAAAAAAATTCTGCTTCAATTTACATTCTGAGTTCATCATATTCTTATTAGGAGGTTAGTAGCATGTTTCATCATGAGTTCTCTTAAAGTGTCTTGGTTTCATTCTATTGAACAGTGTTCTAAAGTCTTTTAAAGTTGTTTATTTTTAAATGAGATAATATGTGTAAAATTATTTTATAAAGAATAAAATAATAAAAACATTTATAAAAAAATTTTAAAAATAATGAAATTTTATAAATAAATAAAAAATAAATACACTTAAAAAAGATAACTGGCCATATAGCCTGAAAGAGCACCCATTCAATAATCTTTAAAGGCAGAAACAACTTTCCCTTGTTCTCTCTCCTGGACCTCCTGTGGGATTAAGAGGCTCTTCTCCTTTCCTTTTTAGCCAAAAGCAAAAACAAATTACCTCTATAATTCCTTCACACTTCATAGAGGGATAAAAGGTTTTTGCCTCTTTTTTAACACATCAACACACTCTTACTATTACTTATACATGACATTTAGCTTTTAACTCTACGATTTTGCATAGGTGATCCCTCATGTCTACAGCACATTTCCTCCTTACCTCCACCTTTTACACAAAATCTTTACTGCTCTGCCTCCAAACTCCCCCAGAGTTGTTACTGGGTATTTATTGATCTCTGTATATTTTATATTCTCTTCCCTACTATAACAATATCCTTGAGGTAAGGGACTAATTCATTTTATCTTTTTTTGTTGTTATATGATTGATTGTTATGTCCAGTAGTCAACATAATACTTTGTATATAGTAGGCATTTACTAAATGTTTATTGAAAATAGAATAAATATCTCTGGTGGAAACTTTGGGAAGTTAAACAACAAAATTTTAACTAACAGGGAAGTTTAACCATCAAAGTTTATTTGGTGGAAAGAGGAATGGAAATTGATTTATGTTTAGTGGATTCCCACTACCTAGTCCTGTTTATGAAACCCCAGAAGGGGTCAGTCTGGTTGTTGTCCTTTGTTCTTGAAAAGGATCAAAATGACATCATTATGTTTGAATAGTGTTATAATATGTCCAGCTGTGGCTGATCAGACCACTATAAGCTCAGAATGCTCTAGCTAGGTCATACACAAATAGTCCTTCTGAACATTTGGGGTTGACTCTCTAACGTTGCACATCTCCTGTATCTTCTGAGCTAATTCAATCCTACTTTCAAAACACCTTCTCTGATAAGCACACTCTCTGTTGGGTAGTACTGTGCCAAAGTCTCCCATGTCATAAATCAGTTCTAAAGTTCTTAAGAGAAACCTTGAGAGTATTCTTGTATCACTTGTATATCTCTGGTCTTCATTATCCATCATTCTCAAAGTGGATAGGGCAGACAATAAAAAGAAAACAGAGCTGAGATGTTCAGCGTCTATTGTACCGGTCTTCTCTTCCAAGGAGAATGGACCAGAAAGGACAACAAAAAAATGAATTAACCCAACTAATTAATTAGTAAGAGAACACCTTGAGAATCAGTCTTTTCTTTTCCATCCTCTCCTTCCCATGCAATCTGGCATGCTGCATGCAAACCTAGCAGTGTGTGATTTTCTTAACCCGAGCAATTTTTTTAGATAGGTAGCATTCTTCCTCATTGGTCTTCTGGAATAGTGTTTAGTTATTACTTTGAATAAGGGTCCTCATGCCTTTCAAAGTTGTTTTTCTTTACAATGTTGTTATTGTTTAAGTATCTCTCCTGGTTCTGCTCACTTCACTTTGTATCAATTTATAAAAGTCTTCCTAAATTTCTCTGAACTATCTCCATTATCATTTCTTATGCTATGGTGTTTGTTTCATTATATTCATATATGATAATTTGTTTGGCCATTCCCCAACTGATGAACACTACTTAGTATCCAGTTCTTTGCCACCAGAAAAAGAGCTGCTATAAATACTTTTGTACATTTAGGTCCTTTTCTTCTTTTTTAAATCTCTTGAAAGTCTGCTAGTAGTATTATTGGATCAAGAGGGACGTATAGTTTAGTGACTTTTTACAGACCATTTGCTTTTTGTTAGCATTGTTTTTCCTTAAATTAAGCTTAAATTTGCCTTTCTGCAATTTCTACCCAAAGATGCTAGTTCTGCTTTCTGAGACCAAGGATAAAAATATAATCCTTCCAGTCAAAATGTGTTCAAGACAGGTATTACCTTCTTCCCCTCCCCAAGCCTTCTCTTGTCCAGGACAGACATCCTCATCTCTTTCAAATCATCCTCATATGGTATCAGCTCAAGTTCCTACACCTTAATGGTTGTCTGGACAAAATTCAATTCGATAAATATTCATTAAGCAGGTACTGTGTTTGTTACATTGTGCCAAGGGCTAAGAATGCAAATAGGAAAAAGAAAATTAGTCACTGCTCTCAAGGTGCTTATAATCTAATGGAGGAAAACAAGATACAAAAAGGAATCTGAGACAAGGAGGGGGTAAATCACCAAGAAGGACCCAATGCAAGGACATGATGTTCTGTGTAGCTGAAATCACTTTATCTCTTAATGCATCCTGAAGTTGTATGAGGTCTTTTTGGCTATCATCATAGTATTCACTCATAATTGAGCTTATAGTCCTCTTAAATCCAAGATACTTTTTAATACAAATTGATTTCTAGTCATACTTCTTCATACTTCTGCAATTAATTTCTTAAAACCTAACATTATATCTGTTAAATTTCAAAATTTTAGATGAGGCTGAATGTTCTAGCATCTTTTGGGATCTGATAATCATCCCTCTGAGCTTTGTTTAATTTGCAAACTTAATAAGCATGTCATTGCTTTAATTTCTGGACTACAGATCCCTTGAAGCACTTCACTAGAGACCTTTATCCAAGTTGTCATGGAACTATTAAAATATACTCTTTTCATGGGTCTAGCAATCAACTAGAATTCTGCCTACTCATACGATTGTATAATCATTGGAAATATAAATTAAATTCTAACCCATATGACTCCATCTTTTTCACAAAAAAAATTGAGAGATTTTGTTAAATGTCTTGACCTAGAAGAGAGATAATTTGCAGTTTTATTTATTTATTAAATATTTATTAAATAAACCTTAATAATAAGGTTACCATGATCTAGTAACCTTATCCAAAAAAGAGAAAGAAAATGAAATTAGTTTATCATGATTCATTCTTTTTATTGTAAACCTGACAAATATTAAGAAGTTGGTATCAAAAAACATGAGCATTTTCATGTACAATGAACAGAAGATTGTATATGGAATTGTAACTCTTCTATATACAGAGTGGTGCTGGGGTTCTAAAGTATACATTAAATTTAACATAGTACCAAAATTGCCCTGCCTTTGTCCCCTTCTTAGTTTAATTCTACTCTCTCCCATGTATTTAAAAATATTTTTTCATTGACACTATTTTTTTCTTTTTTAGCATCATTGTCAATCTTTTCTCACTCGTCCCCTTCCTACTTTCCCCATATCCCACTCAGTAAAATACCTCCCTTGTAACAAATAGATATAGGCAAGCAAAACAAAATCACAAAATGATTATAAAATTACTCTTAATAAACTCTACTTGATAAAACCAATCTGCCTTTGCAATTTCCACTTCCTTTTTTATATGTTCATTAATCATATCTTTAATGACACATTTCTTAAATTTTGTCAGGAATCAAAAGTCTTTTTTTTTCTTTTGAAAATTGGGACATTTGCTTTTTAGGGCTCTAGTACTTGTCTTATTCTTCACCATCTTTCAAGATACATGAATTTAGCTCAGCATTCACCACTTCCATATTGAGTTTTATTTGTTTGTTTGTTTTCCCAGTATCTTTGGATATAGATTATCTGAACCTGGTGATTTGAAGTTGTTGTGGGCGTCAAGGTGCTCTCTTAATAATTAGTTAGTTGGGTTAATTCATTTTTTATTGTCCTTTTCGGTCCATTCTCCTAGGAAGAGAAGACATATACAATAGAAGCTGAACATGTCAGCTCTCTTTTCTCTTTATTTTCTGCCCTATCCACTGTGAGAATCAATCTTTTCTTTTCTTTGATCATCTTTTTCATTCTGTATACTAGACAAATAACTTTTATTTTATTTTTAATTTTTGCCATCCTTAACTTTTCTTACATATTTTTGCTTCTCAATTTAAGCATTCCTGACACTAATTTTATATGAATATGTTACAATTTGTATTCATTTTCAATCATCTTTACAATTTGTATTCATTTTCAATCATCTAACCTTGCATTCACCTTCTGTACATATCTCCTGAGTTGCAGTCTTACTTCTCTAAAGGTTTATTGTAGTTTCCCTATAAACATCTTGGCAATCAGTTGCCAAGTCCTGTTGATTCTACTTTTGCAATATCTTTCTTTATATCTAAAATAAGTCTGCAACAACTCTGGGGCTCAGTCCCTTCTCTTCCCCCACATTGCCCCTAGCTTAATTTGTACCCCTACTTTTCACCTATATTATTGTAACAGCCTTCTAGCAAGCCTGCTTGATTCCATCTTTATTTTCTCATCCAACTTTCAGCAAATGCTAAAATAATGTTCCAGAAACATACATTTCAGAGTATCACTCTTCTGTTCAAAAACCAGCAGTGCTGGTTAGTGCTTGCAGAATAAAATAGAAATTTAGACTAATATTTAAGGCCCTTTACAATCTAGCTCCACTGTACCGTTCCAGGCTTCTATCATGCTGTTCCTCTTCACACATGCTATTTTCCAACAAACTTCACTACTGTTTGATTCTCATTCTCCCCCTGAACTTTCCTTCTCTTATATATTGGTTATGTGCCAATCTTCTTTCCCTCTAAACTGTTCTCTCCTCATTTCTTCCTATTGAAATCCTGAGAATATAGGTTCAGATTCTGACTGTACACTTTACTCTCTGTGTGACTTAGAGCAAGCCTTCATTTTTCTAAGCCCCACATTGTTATTCTATAAAATCAGGAGTTGTACTTATAGGTAATCTCTAAGTTCTCTTCTAGCTCCAAGTCTCATGATCCTATAATTCCATGTTCTTCTTCTAAGGTCCAATTCAGGAACCACTTTCTCCATGAAATCTTCTATGGACCTCCTTCTCCTAACTCCACTGTGAAAGTGGTCTCTCCTAAGATTAGAAAGGTAGATTGGAGGCAAGCAGTAATGGGCTTTGAATGTCAGAATCAGCAGTTTACAGATTATTAGATCTTCAGTGGGCACCCACAGAGGATCTTGGTGATAAGTGAAACAAATAGGTCTTTACATTGCTAAAAAAAAAAAAAAATACTCAAGCATTGGAATAAAGGCTAGACTAGGGAGGGAAGAGACCAGAAACATGATGAACAGTTGGGGACTAGTACAAAGCTGATAAGGACTAGGGTGGCCACAATAAAGAGAAAGGAAAAAGGTAGTTAAACAAAAAGATATATTTTAGAAGTACAATAGGCAGGTAAGACAATCCATTAGAGAATCAAAAATGATTATGTGAGCATAGGACTAGGGTTGTTCAGTCTGAGAAGAGCAGATTCAAGAGGATATAATCATTATTTCTTGAATTATTTTAAATTGTCAAGTGGATAAGGGATTCGATTTGGTCTTTGGACACAGGTAGAACCAAGAGCTATGAGTAGCAATTGCAAAGAGGCCAATAGGCTCTTCTCCCTGCAGCTTGATTTTGAGGTAAAGGAAAAAGCACCAATTTCTTCAGCTAGTCTTCTGGATTTTTCCCCCAAGCCACCAATCTGCTTAAGTGTTCCTTTTTGCTGTTTTGGAAAGATATGAATAGAACTTTATTAATCTGGAACACTGAGCAAATTATAGAGTCTTTAAATCTTATGACAGGGTATGTCACAGCTGTTACCTTATGATAACTATTCATTATAAACTAGTTTATTTAAAGGTAGCATTGGCAGTTTGATGATGGTGACTTTGCTCTCTGACTCACAGGAAGCAAATAAGCTGCTATCAGGTGTTTGCAATATTTTGTAGCTAGACTTAAAGGATCCTCCAAAGAGGAGAAAAGAGCAAGAGAGTTAACCCAGAGGCTTTTCTGCTTTTGAGAAGTTAGGACTTCTCAAAGCCTGTAGGCAACAAGCTAAGACTTAGTTTGCACAGTTACTGATCTCTTGATAGAAGATTCACGAAGAATTCCCTAACACTAGTAAAATTATAGCTCTAGATCTCCCCTCCCCTTTCAATAAAACAAAACAAAAACAATTTTTACTTTATGATGAAGGGCCAGTGGTGTATGCCTTCTGCGAATCAATAAGAGAAACTAGGTGTATGCCAATTTTCATAACACAAATGTTTCTAGTAAACTAAATTTTGACTCAATTACAAAGAGAGTTAACTAGCTTGGAAAAGAGAAGATGGAGGGAAGAAGAAAGGATTTTGACAACTGTTTTTGAATACTTGAAGGCTTCTCATGTGGAAAAGGGATTAGATTTGTACTGCTTAGCAGAAGTAGAAACAATAGGTGAAAGTTGTAGAGACAGATTTAGTTTCTATATTTAAAAAAAAATCCTTCCAATCAGAGCTGTTCATTGTTGGAATGAAGGAACTTTTCTTCATTAGAAGTCTTTGAAGAAAGAGATGGATGACCATCATGCTGCAGTAGCGATTTTCATTCAGGTGAAGATTGCAGGAAATGAGCTTAGAGGTTCTTCTCACCAACGTGATTCTATCATTCTGTGAGTCTGGGAAAGTTGAAAGGTCCTTGGAATTTAAATTTGAAGCCTAAATGAAATCTGATCAGTTCTTTTTGACATATAATTTTTAACTGTTTTCTTATTTTGAGTCAGTAAATAAATATCTAATAATAAAAAATTCTTATTTAAAGTAGACATACCTCTATAATGCACATACTCATTACCAAACCTAATAACATAATGCGTGGGAACAGTAGTTAGTGTTGCATAAAGGAAGATTGCTAGCTTCTGAATCAGGAAGACCTGGATTCAAATGCCATCTCTGACATATATGGGTTGAGTGATCCTGGAGAAGTCACATAGTCAGTTATTGTTCTCGGTAACAATGAGTATAAATTGCAGAAAAGGTGCAAATCTGCATCTATAGATGGGTTTCCTCATACAGGAATTCCTTCTATTGAAGGAATTCGGTCTAGTCACTATTATTTTATATACATATGTATATAAAATAGCTTTTTATTTTTCAAAATACATGCAAAGATAGATTTCAACATTCACCCTTGCAAAACTTTGTAGTACATATTTTTGTCCCTCCCCTCTCCAGTATTCCTCCCCTAGACAGCAAGAAATCCAATATAGGTTAAACATGTGCAGTAGTTCCTATTCTTATGAAAAGAAAAAAGTAATCCATCTCTTCAACAATAAATATATGTTTTTACCTTAATAAACAATAAAGCATTACAAATAAGGGGAAATTAGTTTTTAGAAAAAGGGATAAGGAATTCAGGATCAGGGGAGGCAACTAGGTGGTACAATGGATAGAATCCAGGCACGGAATCAGGAAGATCTGAGTTCAAAACCTACCTCAGAAATTTACTAGCTGCGTGACCCTGGATAAGTCATTTAATCCTACTTGCCTCAGTTTCTTTATCAGTAAAATGAACTAGAGAAAATAGCAAAACGCTCTAGTATCTTTGCCAAGAAAATCCCAAATGGGGTCCTAAGAGTTGGACATGACTGAACACCAAAAACAACATAGGGAGTAGATTTGCTATTTCATTGGTATAAGGAATTCCTAAATTAAGAAATTCCTTTTACCAATGCAGGTCATCACTTTCTTAGCAACTTGTGGCCTTAAAAGGTTTGTGTAGAGTACTTGACAGGTTATTTTCTAAATATATTGTATAATAAAGGGAGAAACTATCTCAAGATCAAGGATGAAGAGATTTTGAGCCTTTAGATTAGAAGGGTTAGAGCAAGCATGTTGCAAAGGGAAGACTGAACTGCAGAGAAAGGAGCTTTCAGAAAAATCCTTGTCGCTCCAGGCATTATGGAGAGAAAGATCCATGCTTTTCTTTCATCCCTCCCTCTTTTTTAAATTTAGCATTTTATTTCCCCTCAATTACATGTAAAAACAACTTTTAACATTAACTGTAAAAACTGAGTTCCAAATGCTTTCTCTCTCTCTCCCCACCCCTCTCATTGAGAAGACAACAATTTGACATAGGTTATACATGTATAGTCATGTGAAAAATATGTTAGTCATATTACCAAAAAAAAAAAAAAACATAGATCAAAATAAAAATCCAAGAAAGTACAAAAAGTATAATTCAATCTCCATTCAGATGCCATCAGTGCTTTTTCTGATAATAGATAGGATTTTTCATCATAAGTCCTTCAAAATTATCCAGTGCAGTTGACATTAAAAGATATAAGGAAAAGCAAAGAACCCAACTTTTGCCCAGTTAGTAAAAATTTTTCCTGACTGAGGTCTAGGAGTGATTGTGATTGAACTCAGAACTTTTCATTTAAATCTAAAATAGAAGAGAAGCAAAGTAATGCACCTAAGGACATGTGTATGTATAAGTATATACCCACATACACATACATACATTTAAGAAAAACCTTCCAATAGGATTTTTAAAAAATACATATCTGATAATATATACAATATTCTTCCATAATAGGCTTCCATCTCTTTGTCATTAAAAATGAGGTATGATGTTTGCTTCTTGCCAAATGTAGAGAAATAGTTTGAATATGGTAAAAAAAATAATCATGTATATCATCATACTGGTTATTCTTTATAAGTGCAGTTTACTGCCCTGCTGATATTGTAAGCAGAAATGAACAGGAGAGTCCAGGTCAGAGACCTTTCTCAAAATAGCCTCTAAGAGGCTACAGAGCAAAGAGTTCTTCATCTTTGAGTTGTATCTGAATTTATGACTAGTGAGAACCTGTATTTTTTTTTTTTTTTTTGGTGAGAATCCATTAACAGAATTAAGTTTCTTTTGCTTCTTTTTAAAAATAAACTCCCCCCCCCCCACCAATTAGCAAGCATTTATACTCTGTCTCTGTCTCTCTTCTCTGTGTTTCTCTCTGTGTCTGTCTCTGTCTCTCGTCTTTTCCTCTCTGTTCCTTTCTTCTCTTATCACTTCCCCCAAAAGGAAGTAAAACAAAAATGTATGTCAACTAGAACAAGTTCCCACATTGGCCATGTCTGAAAAGATATGTTGTCTCATTCTATATATGAAGTTCATTACCTTTCTGTCAGGAATCTATTAACTTTCTTCATCCTTGCACCTCTGGAATCTTGATTGATCATCGAATTGATCAAAATTCTTAAGTCTTTCAAAATTGTTCATTTTTATAATGTTGCTTTTTTTGAAGAATATGTTCTCTGATTCTGCTCACTTTACCTTATATCAGGTCACACAAGTCATTCTAGGTTTCTCTGAAACTATTCTCTTTAACATTACTTGTAGCACAATACTGCCATAGGCACAATTCCATCTTAAAGCATAATTCCATTCCCTTTATTTACGAAAATGTGTTTAGCTATTCCATCATTGATGAGTACGCCCTTAGTTTACAATTTTTTGCCATCACACATACAGAGAGAGAAAGAGAGGTGGGAGGAGGAGGAGAGAGATCTGTTATAAAAATATAATAGGACCTACAGGTTCTTTTCTAGTTATTTCTGCTTCTTAACAATGATCCTGAAACTCTTGTGAGATGATGGGAAAAGAGGGTGCCAAAGCTGATAGATGACTCTGATATATTCTCTTTCATGAAGTGAATAAAAGAGAAAGTCCCAAATCATTTTAATTGGTGCTCTTCATTATATATCTGAGACAATGTATGAAGAAAATACTGGCTTCTCAAATGGGGAGAAGATGTGGGAAAGAACACACGGAAGAGCTGCCTCAAATACCACAGTGTTGCTTAATTAACTATCAATCCTTATCTGAAAGGGCCTAAGCATTTGCCATCAATAACAGGGACTGACAAAAGAAAAAGAAGGTGCCGAAAACTTCCTCTGAGGATCCCAGTCCCTTTATGAGTCCCTCACAGTTGTACATTAGCCTGTCCCATCCATGTCTCTCCTACCAGAGGGCAGAACACTGCTTTGTAAAGTTTTCAAATGATCAGATCTATTTTAAAAGATAGGGGGAGGGTGGAATTTCTCTTTGCATATCAATGTGGAGTTATAGATCTGTATCCTAGATAGGGCTTATTAGATTTGGAAATTAGATGCCAAATAGACTCCTCACATACGTGGAATTTTCCATGGAATTTGATCTAATTTTTCCGTTTTCCACATAGTTATATTGGAAGAAAAGTCTGACTTGTATCCTCACTTGATGATACTGTATTCCACAAATCAGAAAGCTTTATTTATTTTAATCCACCTTCTTTTCCACTCCCTTTCCCAAATAATTATCAGCTAAATAATTACATTTACACCACTCCTACAGAGCACTTTGGATTTCTCCTTTTACTTCTTTCACAATTCTAACTTGTATCATTTTTATATCTCTGTGTGTGACATTGTTTTATTAATCTGAAAGCTCTTGTAGGCAGGAAATATATTATTTTTCACCTATTTCTAGTGTCCAGCATGGTATCTTGAATGTAGTAGGCTCCAAATAAGTATTTGCTGAATTGTCTTCTAATTACACAGGTGTCTAAATAATTTTTGATGTGAAAAACAGTAGATAAGACACCAAAGTCATTATTAGTTGAGGGCAGGACACTTTGTCAAAGAATCATGGGATTTACAAGCTGGTAGAGACTTTAGAGATTATAGATTTTGAATCTGATGGGATCTTCTTAGATAAACTCTATCTTATCTAGTCCAACCCTCTTATTTCAAGGATGAAGAAACAGATTCAGCAAAGTTAGGTAATTTGCCCCAGGTCATCCAGGGATAAGCAACAAAGTAGAGGTCCAGTGGTTTGCTTTTATCTAGTTAGAAAATGAATAAGAACATTCAACATAGCTGACCCCATCCTCGATTCTCCAATAAAGAAAACAAGACTCTTACATTGAAATATTTTGTCTAACACTGCTGGATCAAAGGGTATGCACAGTTTGATAACTTTTTGAGCATAGTTCCAAACTACTCTCCAGAATGGTTGGATTCGTTCACAACTCCACCAACAATGCATCAATGTCCCAGTTTTCCCTCATCCCCTCCAACAATCATCATTATTTTTTCCTGTCATCTTAGCCAATCTGACAGGTGTGTAGTGGTATCTTAGAGTTGTCTTAATTTGCATTTCTCTGATTAATAATGACTTAGAGCATCTTTTCATATGACTAGAAATAATTTCAATTTCTTCATTTGAGAATTGTCTGTTCGTATCCTTTGACCATTTTTCAATTGGAGAATGGCTTGATTTTTTATAAATTAGAGTTAATTCTCTATATATTTTGGAAATGAGGCCTTTATCAGAACCTTTGACTGTAAAAATATTTTCCCAGTTTATTGCTTCAGAAAGGCCTGGAGAGACTTACATGAACTGATGCTGAGTGAAATGAGCAGGACCAGGAGATCATTATATACTTCAACAACAATACTATATGATGACCAGTTCTGATGGACCTGGCCATCCTCAGCAACGAGATCAACCAAATCATTTCCAATGGAGCAGTAATGAACTGAACCAGCTATGCCCAGAAAAAGAACTCTGGGTGATGACTAAAAACCATTACATTGAATTCCCAATCCCTATATTTATGCTCACCTGCATTTTTGATTTCCTTCACAAGCTAATTGTACAATATTTCAGAGTCTGATTCTTTTTGTACAGCAAAATAACGTTTTGGTCATGTATACTTATTGTGCATCTAATTTATATTTTAATATATTTAACATCTACTGGTCATCCTGCCATCTAGGGGAGGGGGTAGGGGGGGTAAGAGGTGAAAAATTGGAACAAGAGGTTTGGCAATTGTTAATGCTGTAAAGTTACCCATGCATATATCTTGTAAATAAAAGGCTATTAAATAAAAAAAAATAATAAAATTAAAAAAAAAAAAAAGAAATATTTTGTCTAACTAGCCATATGACTAGTAAATGGCAGAACTGAGATTGAAACCTGGACTTCTTGACTCAAGCAGTCTAGGGCTTAGTCCATCATAATCTCAGTATATTCCAGTTCATGTCCCCTAAACTTGATAGTATAACAGACTTAAGATATAAGATGAAAGATTCACTGATAAAAATATAGAAAGGAATATTTGTGGGCTCCATGCGCCCACAGAATTGGAAGCTTAGATTTTTGATTATGAACAATTCTTTTTTTTTATTAAAGTTTTTCATTTTCAAAACATATGCATAGGTACTTTTCAACATTCACCCTTGCAAAACCCTGTGCTCCAAATTTTTCCCTCCTTTCCCCCCACTCCTTCCTCTAGAAGGCAAGTAATCTAATATATGTTGAATATGCGCAATACTTCAGTCATATTTTCACAGTTATCATGCTGCACAAGAAAAATCAAATCAAAAAGAGAAAAAATGAGAAAGAAAACAAAATGCAAGCAAACAACAAAAAGTGAAAATACTATGCTGTCATCCACACTCAGTTCCCACAGTTCTCTCTCTCTGGGTATAGATGGCTCTCTTCATCATAAGACCATTGGAACTGGTCTGAATCTCTCATTGTTGAAAAGAGCCATGTCCTTGATGCATTGTTGATGGAGTTGTGAACGAATCCAACCATTCTGGAGAGTAGTTTGGAACTATGCTCAAAAAATTATCAAACTGTGCATACCCTTTGATCCAGCAGTGTTACTACTGGGCTTATATCCCAAAGAGATTCTAAAGAAGGGAAAGGGACCTGTATGTGCACGAATGTTTGTGGCAGCCCTCTTTGTAGTGGCTAGAAACTGGAAACTGAATGGATGCCCATCAGTTGGAGAATGGCTGAATAAATTGTGGTATATGAATATTATGGAATATTATTGTTCTGTAAGAAATGACCAACAGGATGATTTCAGAAAGGCCTGGAGAGACTTACACGAACTGATGCTGAGTGAAATGAGCAGGACCAGGAGATCATTATATACTTCAACAACAATACTATATGATGACCAGTTCTGATGGACCTGGCCATCCTCAGCAATGAGATCAACCAAATCATTTCTAATGGAGCAGTAATGAACTGAACCAGCTACGCCCAGAGAAAGAACTCTGGGAGATGACTAAAAACCATTACATTGAATTCCCAATCCCTATATTTATGCACACCAGCATTTTTGATTTCCTTCACAAGCTAATTGTACGATATTTCAGAGTCTGATTCTTTTTGTACAGCAAAATAACGGTTTGGTCATGTATACTTATTGTGTATCTAATTTATATTTTAATATATTTAACATCTACTGGTCATCCTGCCATCTGGGGGAGGGGGTGGGGAGTAAGAGGTGAAAAACTGGAACAAGAGGTTTGGCAATCAATTGTTAATGCTGTAAAGTTAGTTACCCATGCATATAACCTGTAAATAAAAGGCTATTAAATAAAAAAAAAGAAAAAAGCCATGTCCATCAGAACTGATCATTATGTAATCTTACTGTTGTCATGTCAATGATCTCCTGGTTCTACTCAATTCTTGAAAGATTGTAAAGGGCTGAAATTCTTAAAAGGTGTGCTTGAATCAGACACATGAGCACCTTAGGCTAATTACCTATTGGACAATGATTCTATTAGCATATGCTTGGAAAAATGGCCCTTCTCACTGTTCCATGCTGGCTCGATATTTGGTGTATACAGATAATTGTAAATAAGGATTAAGAGGTGGGGTAAGAGAGGTGAGAGAAATTCACTTTGCAGCAGGACCAGGAGAAGGCAGATTGGTGATGAGCTTGTGGCAGTTTGTCTGTTTCCTTCACTTCTCCCCCTGAAGACCAAGGACTTTTACTTATCCTGACTCTGGCTATTCCTGAAGTCTCCAGGGAGCTAGTCTGGACTTTACAAAATATTGTGCATTTCTTTATTTAAAAGAGATTATTTATTAATATATTTTATTTCATCTATATTCACCTACGTCTCTCTCGTTTCCCTCTTCCAAAAAATTATCGCATCTAACAAGTAATTTAAAAGGGGGGGGATGGGAGGAGGAAAATTCCCACCATAATCAATTAATACAACCCCCCAAAATCTGAAAACTCTGAAGGTGCAGAAGGCTGAGTGTGAACTTGAAAGGAAATGTCTTATCCAGTTTGAACTCAGATTGTAAAAATCATTACCTTTAAAGAAACTACTAATGAGTAGTGAGTGAATCTGATAGAAAGTTGGTATGGGAACAAGATAGCAAAGATAAAAATGAAGGGAAGAAGTAACAGTCCCTTTTTGGCCATGTTAATGAAGCTGGCAGAGTTAGCCAGTATGGATAAGGAGTCAGATGAGGTTAATTTTTCCACTTATAACACACAGTCTTTCCTAGTTTCCCATCTGTCAAAGAAAGGGTTAAAACAAGATTAGTGGTCTCCAAAGTGAAGACCACATAGCCCAGGGAATACTCCCAGGGGTCCTCAAACTAAGGCCCACGGGCCAGATGCAGCAGCTGAGGAAGGTTATCCCCCTTACCCAAGGTTATGAAGTTTCTTTATTTAAAAGCCCACAAAACAAAGTTTTTGTTTTTACTATAGTCCGGTCCTCCAACAGTCTGAGGAACAGTGAACTGGCCCCCTGTTTAAAAAGTTTGAGGACCCCATAAGCCAGTGGGATTTGGGTAGGTGTGTGGAAATAGGAATTTCATTTTCTGGTTTTTTTAAGTTTAAAAAAATAGTTTTTACTAATATTTAATAGGTGGATTGACTCTACTGTTCTCACTCCATTTCCATATTAGATTATATATGTTACAAATAGTATATGAATTATCTTGAGGAAAGAGTAGAATTTCTTAACATTGAACATCCCAAACCATGACAATATCATCTTCATTTACTTTTAGTTTACTGGGATATATACATATGCTCAATTAAGTAGACTGATGAATTTTATTACCTAATTATTTCAAATATATATTCATTATTATTATTATTGTAATTTTTTTATTACAAATTTTAAGTTTTAAATTCTCTCTTTCCCTCCCATCCCTCTTCCACCCATTGGAAAAAAGCCCTGTGATAACAATTATGTATGTAAAATAATGCAAAACACATGTCCATATTATCCATGTTGCAGAAAAAAAAAAGGAAGAAAAATAAAGAAATTAAAAAAAAAACATGCTTCAATCTGGACTCAGATTTCATCAGTTCTCTCTCTGGAGGTAGATAACATTTGCTATCATGAATCCTTTAGAATTGTCTTGTTTCATTGTAATGATCAGAGTAGGTAAGTTTTTTACAGATGATCATTGTTACAATATTGCTATTACTATGTACAATGTCTTCGTGGTTCTGCTCACTTAACTTTGCATCTATTCATATAAGTTTTCCCAAGTTTTTTTGAAACCATCTTGCTTTTTTGAAACCATTCATTTCTTATAGCACAATAGTCTTCCATCACAATCATATACTATAACGTGTTCAGCCATTTTTCAATCAATTCCTTCAGTTTCCAATTCTTTGCCACCAGAAAAATATTTTTGTATATACAGATTCTTCTCCTTTTCCATTGATCTCTTTGGGATACAGATCTCATAGTGGTACTGCTGGACCAAAGGGTACATACAGCTTCATGATCCATTTGTTGTAGTTCTAAATTGTCTTTCAGAAGGAATGAATAAGTTCATGACTCCACCAGTGCATTAGTGTCCCAAATTTTCCACATCCTCTTTAATATTTGTCATTTTTCTTTTCTATCATATTAGCTAATCTAATGAATATGAGGTAGTACTTGTAGTTGTTTTAATTTGTATTTCTCTAATCAATAGTGATTTAGAACATTTTTGTATGATTATAGTTAGCTTTCTTTCTTTCTGGCAATTGGGATTAAGTGACTTGCCCAGGGTCATATACTAGGAAGTGACCAGAGTTGAACTCAGGTCCTCCTGACTTTAGGGCTGGTGCTCTATCCATTGCATCACCTAGCTGCCCCGCCCCAGTTTTGATTTCTTTTAGAAACTATTCATATCCTTTGACTATTTATCAGTTGGGGAGCAATTCAAGTTTTTATTAATTTCACTCAGTTTCCTATATAGCAGATAATTAATAAAATGATGGTCATTTGAATTTCTTTCATAAACCTAAGATGAATCATGGAAGTCACTCAACCTTAAATGCCCTTGAAAGAAGTGCTCCTAACAGGCAAAAATTAACTCAGATATTTTAACAGTGAATGAGAGAATGAATATTATAATGAGAAATAGGCTTATTCTAGTGAGGGGCTGGGAACATGCTTTTGATGATGATGTTCATGAACAAAGAGAGACTCATCACAAACCAGTCCACTATCTGGGATGCCTCTAGCAATTTATAAAAAAAGATATCACCTCTAACCAGTGAGCAATGAACAACAGTGGGGTAAGAACTCCACCAAATAAGATGGTCTCAGAGGGGGTAAATTTTTGGCCAAGGTCAGAAATGTCCTTGAAAGAATGGGTTTTGAATGAGGAAATAAAAAGGGAGAATCTTAATCTCAATTATTAATTGGTTATTAATGTATAAGAGAAATGGTCATTCCTTTCAATAGAGATAATCAGTTTAAAACAAAACAAAATAATCAATAAACAATGACAAATGTTTAGAAGCTTCTTTTATTTTAGAACTCTAATCAGTATAGTGACAATCAGCACAATTCCAGAGAACCAAAGATTAAGCATGCTGCTCATATTCTTCCAGAGACGTGATAGACTTACAAAGAAGAATGAGAAATACATTGTTGGACATTGCCAGTGTAGAAATTTGTTTTGTTAGACTATGCACATTTGTTATGAGGTCTTTTTTTCTTTTATTTAAAAAATAATGTCCTATTGGGAGGGGACAAAATAAGAGGAAGAAAAAAATGAGAATTAAAAAATTTTGAATAAAAAGGATACAAAAACTTAATAGATTATTTTGAGTGTTTCTTATTTGACATTGAAATATAAAAAGCTATATACTATTGGGGAAACATTTATTCTTCTATTGAAGTAGTAATAGCAGAAATAATGCATTGAAATCAGTATAGCAATAAACCATAATGTATTCCTACTTCAGCAAATACCATTAGGAGATGTAGAAAACATTGTTGGAGATGTGAAGAAACAAATATTAAAACAAATTATTCAGTGTAGAAGGTTTGCTATACAGCTAGATGAAAATATAGACTTTTCTAACATATCTGAATTTATTATGCTTGCTAGATCCATTTCAATAACAAAATACATGAAAAACTACATATTGTGAGCTGTTAAGGGACAGATGTATTGGAGAAGATATTGTCTCAGCAGTAAATGACTTTCTTAATGAAAAAAATTGTTTTATGGAAAAACTGTGAAAGTGTAGCTGCTGATGAAGTAGCTGCTGACTGAATCTTTTTTAAAAAAAAGGATTTCAAAGTTAAGGTTGCAGAGACGGGACATGAGAAATTCATTTTCCTCATCATTCATAGGCAAGTCATTGAACCAAAGAAAGTGCACTAATTAACACATATAGAATGTCACTGACATGGATGATCTTATAAAAAACAAGATAGAAATAGTAAATTCTTGTAATGGGATAGGAAGGGGTCAGATTAATTGTTTGTCCTGCCCTGAGGTTTTCAGTGGGTATTTCACGACAAAGTACTTAAATGAACTGCCAAATTTAAAAAGAGTAACAATTTTTTTCTTTTACAAAAAGACAATGCTTCAAACTTGCCAACTATTACTGTGATAAGTTGTTGTCAAGAATATACAAAATAATTAAATTTTTATTTTATTTTTTAAATTAAATTAAATTTTGTTACATTTTAAGTTATAAGCTGTTTCTTTTTTCTCCTCCACCTCACAATGGAGAAGGCCATCGTTTTACACAGATTTAGAAATATATTTACAACTATATTGTGCATATCTTGCTTTTTTCTCCAGAGGGATTAGCATTTTTTGTCTTAAGTTTTTTATAGTTGAATTGAATATATATAATAAACTCTTATTCTAAATACAAAATAAACTACCTTTTAAGGAAAAGGTGGCATTTTAACAATAAATGAGAAAGTAGGTGCTTTCTTAAAGAAATATGTAATATGGAGAGACCATTTTGAAAATATATGTTTGCAAAAATTTTCCATTTTATTGCTGAAAATAATTTGTATCACCTACTTAAACTCATATTTGCCCACTTAAAAACTTGGCAAAAGAGTTTTCTAACCTTCCAAATAAAGAATTTAAGTGTATTTTGAATTCATTTGTCTAAAAATATAAAAATGAAATACTTTTCTATTTCTGAGGATGAATGATTGATATCAGAGGAGAAAGGAATTTCCTATCTGGATTTCAACAAAAACCTTTGCATAATTGGTGGGTAAGATTGAAAAGTAAGAATCCCTATTCAGTAAGCACAGCCAGCAAATAATATGCTTCTTCCTCTCATCTTGATCACAAAGTATTCAACCATGATTTTTTTTTAAAAATGAAGCATTTCCAACTCTATGCTTACACTAAGAATATTAATGAGTAACTTATCTTAAAATATTTATTCAACCATCTCATCATCTAATTTTTTATTTTTGTTTATTTTCTGATATAAATAATGTGTTAGCACAGTGGGATAAGCATATAGTTGGTAAATCTATAAATATACAAATCTTGAGGGTACATGTTTAAAAAGGCTTCACTGATAAGGTTGTATTATCAAAAGTTTAGAGATCACTGCACTAAATAATCTGAAGAATCTCTTCCAGGCATCAGATTTTAATTTATAAAATTTTTTATTTATGTTTTCTATTTATATCAATAGTATCTCATCCCCAC
This sequence comes from Sarcophilus harrisii, assembly GCF_902635505.1. Taxonomy (NCBI): domain Eukaryota; kingdom Metazoa; phylum Chordata; class Mammalia; order Dasyuromorphia; family Dasyuridae; genus Sarcophilus; species Sarcophilus harrisii. Next base: position 99,445,589 of record NC_045426.1, read on the forward strand.
TCCCTGAAAGCCATGTAACAAATAGTATTTTTTTAGAGAGAGGAAAAAGAAGTTAACTTATCAGCACATCAAGATAGTTCTAAAATGTGTGCATACGCTTGTGCAACTTCTACCTGTGGATCTTCTACCTCCACAAAAGGGTAGGTTAAGGGTATCTTCTCAAATCTTTTCATTCTAGTCCTACTTGATCTTTATAATTTTATTACATTTACTTTTGATTTTTTTTGGTGTACCATTGATCTTTATATTTGCATTGTTGTAGTCACTATGCATGTTATTTTCTTGGTTCTGATTACTTTACTCTGCACCAGTTCATACAGATCCTTCAATGTTTCTCTGTATTGCTCACACACATCATTTCTTTATAGAGCACAATAATATTACCTCACATCCATATATCACAATTTGTTTAACCACTCCCCAATTTATGAGTATTTACTTTGTTTCCAAATCTTAGCTGTCGCAAAAAGTTCTGCCATAAATATTTTGGAGTATATGGAGACTATTTTCTTATCAATGGCTCCCTGGGAGTATAAGCCCAGTAATGGAATTTATGGTTCAAAAGGAATGGACATTTTAATCATTTTATTTACATAAGTCCAAATGATCAGATTCCAGTTCTGTAAGATAGGCTCTTTTAGGGTAAATATACTTTTTTGTGTTTCAGTGTCTAGCAAAGTACCCCTGAGACACAGTAGATTGGTTGATATATAAACAGCTACTCCTGACTGGATCTTTTTAAATCTTGATAAAATATTGATTAAAGAGAGTTCCACAGCATTACTCATTCATTCATTCAACAAACTTTTATTAAGTTCCTACTATGTGGTAGTTTGCTAGTTTTCAATGCAGCACAGACAAAAATGAAACAGATTCTATATTAGTCCAGGAGCTTACTCTTAAAGAGCTTGTATCCTATTAGGTACAATATGCAAACATAGATATAAGTATACAATATGTACCAAGTAAACTCCAAATAACTATGATGGGGGGAGGAACAGTTTGGTATTAGCAAGTGGGCTGATCAGGAAAGGTAGAACTTAAACTGAACTAAGGATCCTAAGAGGCAGTAACGGAGGAAGCAAGTTATAGACATAATGGGTAGCGTGTGTGTAAAGATATAGAACCAAAGATAGAATTTCTTGTATAAGGAATAGCAAGGAGCCCAGTTTGGATGAAAGGTGGAGAGCACAAGAGCAAGTTAGAAATAAAGCAGGCTGGACTAGATTGTGAAGGACTTTAAACAGGAAAGAGAGGAGTGTATATTTTAGAATAGCAGCAACAGGGACTCAATAGAACTGTCTGAGCCAAATTTCTGAAGATAAAATTCAGAATCATGTGAAAGTGAGGTTGATGGAGGGAATTAATTAAGAAGTTATTGAAATAGTCTAGATAAGAGATAGTGAGGTTCCAAACTAAGATGGTGACCATATAAATAGGCAGGGGGAAAATGTGAGAGAAGAGAACAGAGAATCCATGAACACTGACAAGTGATTGAATATAGAGAATGGAAGAGAGACAAAAAAAAAAAAAAATGTCCAGGACAACTTGAAGGCTGTAATTATAGAAGACAGGAATGATAGTGGTGCCATGGACAGAAATAAGAAAGTCTGAAGAGTGAAGGTTTTTTGGGGGGAAGAGAGAGGATGAAAGAAATAAACACTTATTAATTGCCTACTGTATTACAGGCACTGTGTTAAGTGCTTTATAAATATTGTCTCATTTGATCCTCAGAACTGGGAGATAGATGCTATTATTATCCTCATTTTGCAATTGAGGAAACTGAGGCAAGCAAAAGTTAAGTGACTTGTTGAAGAGTAGTCAGCTGGTAAGTGTCTGAGACCAGATTAAAACTTAGCTCATTTTGACTCCAGGTCAAGTACTCTTGTTTTTATTATGATGCCTATGGGAGATGACATTGGAATGTCCATGACTCAGTTGATGAGGGAATACTGGAACTCAAGAGAGAAATTAGTGATATATATTTATTTTTTTCTTTTCTTTTCTTTTCTTTCTTTCTTTCTTTTTTTTTTTTTTTTTTTTTTTTTTTTTTTTTTTTTTGGCTGAGGTAATTGGAGTTAAGTGACTTGTCCAGGATCACACAACTAGAAAGTATTAAGTGTCTGATTTGAACTCAGGTCCTCCTGACTTCAGGGCTGGCACTCTATCCACTGCACTATCTAGCTGTCCCAGAGTTATATATTTCAAACTAGAGTCATCCACATAAAAAAAAATCATTGAATCTATGGAAGCAGATTGGCTCCTATTGAGAAAGAGGGGATAGTAAGAGAAGCGAAAGGGATTAGAGCTTGGGGGGAGGCATGAATTAGAGTAGGAGAAAGAGATGGTGACATAAAAAACAAGATCATTAAGGAATGACAGAGGTCAGACAAGACAGAAGTCTTGGAGGAGAACCAAGAGAACTCAATGTTATGAACAAAGAGAAAATAGGTTATACAAGAGCAGAGAGTGGTCAGCAGTATTATATAATATAAAGAAACAAGAAGGAAAAGAATTGAGAAAAAAGCCAATTAAAAGTTCTCTTCTGAAATACATCAAGTTGCTCTCTAAATAGGTGTACAGTTACAAAATGAACACTACTAAAACTACTAGTGCTTCAGAAATGACACCATTACTGCATTGTAGCAGCACCATATGGTTAACACTGTTTTTCAACTCCCAACAAACCAAACATCAGAGTTAAAATTTGGTGATTAAAGTTATATCCTTAGTCTAATAAAAACAGTATCTTTTATAAATACAGATAGTCACCTCAAACAGTAATAGCTATAAAAGCAAAAGAACCCTGCTAAATCCTTAATACAAGATTAACAGTTTTCCAACTCCCAACAAACCAAATGTCAGAGTTAAATTTGGTGATTAAAGCTGTATCATTAGTCTAACAAAAACTGTATCTTTTATAAGTACAGATAGTCACTTCAAACAGTAATAGCTATAAAAGTAGAAGAACCCTGCTTTTTCCTCAGTACAAGCTATTATTTTGTACTGGTTCACTGGAATTTGTTAATACCAAAATATTCTTTGCACAGTAGTACAGAAGAATAATACTAATATTAAAGAGTTTGTTCCTGGTAAAATAACAATATAATATAAATTATTCCCCTTTTTGTAATTGGTGTAAAAAGTTGCAAAAAATTAATAATGAATATCTTACACTATTAGTGGTACAATTATTGAGATTTTCTTCCCCACTGAAATGATTATTGCTTTATCAAAATATAGTTTTTTTTATCAGTGCTTCTAGATAACTTGAATTTATATTGTATGATTTCTTATCAGATACACAACTTATGGAAAGATCAGATACTACATAAGTGTATTTGTAATTTTAATAAATTTCTTGGTACAAAATGTTCACATCAATGAAAATCTGCTTCTGTATACAGGATTCTCTGGTTAGGGTGAATGTTAATTTATATAAAAATTGATGTTCAACAAACACTGCATTTACAGACAACCCAAGGGGAAAGGATGCTATTTTATTTGTTCCAAATCAATAGCATCTAAGAAGGTATTGTAGTTCTATATCCGTTTTTCAATGTAATTGTATTTGATTGAAACATTTAAAAATATGATATTAAAAAGGAGTTCATTTTTAACCATAGGTAAAAATTTCAACTGAGTGATAAGGAAGCGAGCCATACTGCAAAGGGCTGAGAAGTGACTTGCCTTCTCTACTTCACACCTTCCCTACTTAACTGAGAATATATCATCATCTCATAGCATTAGAAGATTTTAATTACATGCCATTTGCTTACAGTAGAATTTGCTGAAATTGAAATGTGTCCCATTCTGAAAGTGAATAAAGGCAGTGATGATTTTTCACCTTGGGCTGGGTTACCAAGAAACTAATAGAATTATCAACTTAGGTAAAATCCCAATACAAAGAAAATGAAAGGATTTACTAATTTTTTCCATGTAATGGAATTTTATTATAACGAATATAATGCAAGGAATCTCATTTTCAGTAATCTATAGGAACTTAGCAAGTGAAAAGAAATGCTTAAATTTAATATGCAAAGATAGTTATCATATATACCTCCATCCTTTTCCTTTTTTTAATAGTGGATTATTTGATTTTTTTTTTGGTTTTGTTTTGTTTTTTAGTAAGTGGTTTTAGAATTAGGTGTCTTTTTAAATTTAAAAAAATAGAGGGTAGGTAGTCTTTATGATTGAGGGGAAAGGGTGGAGAAGTGATTGCTACCTGATGGTAGAAAACAAAAGAATAATGTAAAAAAAAAAAAAAAAAACTATATCAACGTTAAGTATAGTGAAAAGAGAACCAGATTTAAATTCAAAATACATGGGTTTGCTTTTCACTTCTGTCACTTATTAGCTGTGTCCTTAACAAGTCTTTCTTCCTGTCTAGACCTGAATATTTTCAATTGTACATTAGGGAATTCACCTAGAACATCTCTTAGACTTCTTCAGACTCCAGTATAATATGATCCAGTTAACTCTTTTTGCTTTCTCCTGGTCTTAGATCAAACAACATAAATATTCAACTACTTTGGACATAGAAAAATGACAATATATAAAAGAGAATAGAGAAAGTATTTGTTTAAAATTGTTTATAACAGGAGAATTTATAGTAGCCATTTGAGTAAGACAGCACAATTAAGGACCATTGCTGGCATGTAGAAATATGTAAAATCTCAGTGATGTACCATTTTACCTCACTTAATTAAATCCAGTTCACTCACAAGTTAAGACATCACCCTTACAATGTCATTGGTTCTCTTCAAGAATGAAGGACAAACAACAAGAATAAGACACAGTGAGAAGAATTCAAGATCTGAAGATTATATTTAACACTTTAGAACTGGCCAAACTACCGCTCACAAGGACAAGAGTACTTTGATTATCAGGTGATATTTTTTTTAAAAAGATGCTGTGAAGGATTAATAAGCTTCCTAGTCAGCCATAAACATATCTCCTTGTTATCCATCAAGGCTGAATCCAGTGTCACTTCTGTAGATCCCAGAGCCTTCCTTGGTGTCCGTCACCAATCAGATCTTTCTGTTCTGTTTACCCCACAGCAAGCTATGCCCTCTACTAAGACAACTTCTATTAAATAGATCTAAAGTCAAGAAAATCCAAATTCGAATTCTGACTCTTTTAACTAATTGCAGTGATCATGGGCAAGAGTTTCACTCTCTTTGATCTACAAAAGGGGAATTAAAAATAATTTACCTTACCAGGTTGTTGTCAGGCTCAAATGTGAAAGTGTATGAAAAGCCTTTTGCAAACCTTACAATACTACATCTATTAGTTATTATTAGTATAATTGAAAAAATAGATTGTTTTCATGCTGATAGAAGTTATTTTGTTCACATTGCTTATTTCATTTAATAATTGTCAACCCAAGATTTAACTTAGTTTCAAATGATCAAAGTGTAGAAGCAGCTACACCCAAAGAAAGAACACTAGGAAATGAATGTAAACTGCTTGCATTTTTGTTCTTCTTCCCAGGTTATTTATACCTTCTAAATCCAATTCTCCCTGAGCAACAAGAAAACTGTTCAGTTCTGCACACATATATTTGTATCCAAGATCTACTGTAATCTATTTAACATGTATAGGACTGCTTGCCATCTTTGGGGAGAGGGTGGAGGGAGGGAGGGGAAAAATCGGAACAGAAGTGAGTGCAAGGGATAATGTTGTAAAAAATTACCCTGGCATAGGTTCTGTCAATAAAAAGTTATTTAATTAAAAAAAAAAAAACAATTTCCTAGCTGTGTGACTCTGGGCAAGTCCCTTGACCCCAATTGTCTCAGCAAAAACAAAACAAAACCCCAAAAACCAAACAAACCAAAACTCTGGGGATGTTTCTTTTTTCCTTTCTTTTCCTTTTTTAAGCAAGCATTTACTTTGTATTCCATCCATCCAAATGAAAAGGAAAAAAAAAAGAAAAACAGAAACAAAACCCCTGCAACAAATATGAATAATAAAAAGTCTAAAATGTGAAAAAAATAATAATAATTGTCAACCTTAAAAAAAAATCCTCTTTGATTCATCTTTGTATTTCACATATACATATACACTTACATACATAAATAGCATAAATACATATATACAGATTATATATATATATGTATATATACATACATACACACACATACATGCACACACACAATACAGAGATTTCTGGTCCTGAATCTTAGCATCTCAAATTCAAAGAAAAAGCCAGTAAAGATTGTCATAATGTTGAGTCTTTTTCACACTTCTGGGACTTCACCACTGTGTATGTCCTTGATGATTTCTAAGGTTTCTTCCAATTCTAGCGTCCCAGTATTCTTTTTTTTCCCCTGAGGCAACTGGGGTTAAATGACTTGCCCAGAGTCACACAGCTAGGAACTGTTAAGTATCTGAGGCCAGATTTGAACTCCTGACTTCAGGGCTAGTGCTCTATCCACTGAACCACCTAGCTGCCCCTACCCCAGTATTCTTTAAAATGATCAGAGAACATTTAACCAAGGACTGTGATATAGACCACACTATGTAGCAATATTCCCTCTTCCTACCTGCATCTCTTTGGTTGGTCTCTCTTCCCCAAATGATGAAGTTATAAGGAAGCAGTTCCCAAATATATGACTAAAGAATTAAAGGACCTTCTCTGTTGACTTTGGGACCTAGACTATAAACTTGTATCATTGTTCCCACGCTTTGGGAAACAAAGCATATTTTTCCACTGACTTTGCATGGTTTTTCTTTTTTTCCTTTCCAGACTGTAACCTTGCTTAAGCATTTGGTCACATCATGAACTGTCAGTAGTCCAAAGTTCTGCACTATGTCCTGTCGCCTTTACTGAGGGCAAGCCAAGTAATAAATAACACCCAGGCTGAAAACAACAGTGTGTTCTCGTGGCCTAGTATTTCTTTAGACAACACCCTCAAAACTGATTTAACAACTTCCCTTTTCTCCCTCTCCTTTTGTTTCCATGTCCCTTCCCTCTCTGCTGCTGCTTCTTTTTAATTAAACATAAGCATAATGAAGACTATAGAAGAATAAAAATAAAATATTAAAACTGGACAAAACATCTTCTTTCTCTTACTTTTTATATGTTTGAAAAAGAATCTTTTATTTATTATGTCTTGGCTTCAACAGAATAAAAACATAGGGTTCTGGACTATGTTTTCCCATGTGAAGTACAATGCTAAATCTGAAACAAATAGATATTCTATATAAATAGAAGAATCATTTGATAATAGAAGGTATCTTAGAAGCCATCTAGACCAATTCTCTCATTTTAGAGATGGAGAAACTGAAGCCCAGATGCTGGATTGAAGATTATTTCTCTTAAGAAAGATGTGGGACTGCAGACAGCATTGGCCCTGGAATCAGGAAGACATGAATTCCGATGTGGGATTACTAGGTGACACAGTCAGGAAGAATCAACTTTCTGAGTTCAAATCTGGCCTCAGACATTTATTAGCTCGTTGATACTAGGCAAGTCATTTAACCCTGTTTGCCTCAGTTTTTTTCATCTGTAAAGTGAACCACAGAAGGAAATGGTAAACCATTCCAGTATCTTTGCCAAGAAAATCTCATATGGGATCAAAAAGAATCAGACATGATTGAAATGAACAATGAGTTCAATCTGAGTTCAGACTGAGGAAGTCACTTAACTTCCATTTCCCTTAGTTTCTTCAACCATAAAATAGGGGTAATCAAAGTATCTACCTCCCAGGGTTGTTATAAGAATCAAATGAGATATTTGTAAAATATTTAGTACAGTGCCAGGGCACAAATAGGCACTTGATAAATGTTTTTTCCTTCCTTTATCCCTATTAAAAACTGAACTATAAGTTGACTTGAGATCAATATTATTTCTATCTCCTTACTATTTATCTCATTTGGCCTTTCTTCTCAATCTGATTCCAACCATTATTGCTCAGTCCCCCATCCATGCTTCATTTTGCTCTCTATTCTCTCTTCATCTTCTTCATAATCACATTGCTGCTGGACAAGTGTCCTAATTCGATCCCATCTAACTCTGAAACCATGAACAGATAGGTCATCTCTGCCATTGTTCCTGGAAAAGGTATGTCAATCTCTTCCACTATAACTCTACTATATCCCAGTAATTTTTTAAAACATATTTTCACATTTGTCATGCCACACAAGAAAAATCAGATAAAAAGGGGGAAAATGAGAGAAAAAATAAGCAAGAAAACAACAACAAAAGTGAAAATACTATGTTGTGATCCACATCAGCCCCCATAGTCCTAGCTCTGGATGCAAATGGCTTTCTCCATCACAAGTCTATTGAAATTGGCCTGAATTACCTCATTGTTGAAAAGAGCCAAATTCATCACAGTTGATGACCACATTATCTTGTTGTTGCTGTGTACAATATTCTTTTGGTTCTACTCACTTATCTAGCATCAGTTCATGTAAGTCTCTGGGTTTTTCTAAAATCATTCTGCTCATCATTTCTTATAGAACAATAGTATTTCTTTACATTCATATACCATAACTTATTGAACCATTGCCCAAATGATAGGCATCCACTTAGTTTCCATTTCCTTGCCACTATAAAAAGGGCTGCTTTTTTTTTGCACATTTTTGCACATGAAACACTTTAATTTTCAAAAAAGAAATATACTTGTTTAGGATAGGGAGCATCTTTGCATTTGTAATTTATAACCTTACCCATTTTAGCAGTGCTTGTCAAATAGTACTTACCAATTATTTTCTCATTCACTCAGTGTATTTTAGAGAATATAAGCTATTACAATAGCTCTTAATTAACCTCTAATTTCTCCCTTTTTCCTATCTATGCCTAAATATATTGAAAGTGTTCCTTAAAAATTCTAAGAAAGTTTATCTTGGAGAAAACACAGGGAGATCATAATTGTTTTCAAGTACTTGAAGGTATTTATATAGATGAGGCATTAATCTTATTTTATTTGCCCCCAACCTACAAAACCAGGAACCATGGGGTAGATGCTGAAAAGGGATAAATTTAGTCTTGATATAAGGAAACACTTGCTAACAATTAGAATGATCCAAAAGTAGAATATAATGTCTTGAGAAGTAATGTATTTTCTGATCATTGGGGGTCTTTTACTGGATATGTTAAAGAAGAGTTCTTTTCATAAATTAAGGATAGACTAGATGGCTGCCACGGTCTTTCAGTTTTAAAAATCATATAAATTTGATTCTGTGATTCTGATTGAAACACCCTCAGCAATTTTCCATTGTCAAATAGAGTTTATATTTCTCATCCTGGCACATAAGGCCTTCCTTAATGTAGATATGAACAATCTATTATCATGTTTCTTGTAGTCTATACTAAAACCAAACTGGACATTTCTCATGATTTCTCATCCATGTCATCTCCTTGCTTGTAAGAGATTTATTCCACTTTCATGTCTATTTCTCTTCCGACTTTGTCTGTTGAATTCAAAGGCCAAATTTAGATGTAATAATCTTTACTTTCATGCTGATTTCCCACTAAAGGACAGTGACCACAATAAATTTTGAATCATTGTCTTTTGAATCATTCAGACTTTTCATAATATCTTTCTTTGATGTCCTTTGTCTTTATCAGCTTTTTCTTTGCATCAGATTTAATTGATATGCATATTACTTTACTCCTTATAATAGTACAAACTCCTTGAAGTTAAAGATTGCATCCATTTTGAAACTATATCTATGATATGAAGACAGTCCCTTTGTACATAGTAGGTGCTTAATAAATTTTTGTTGAGTTGAATTATTGAACCAGTGGTATATGCATTATGCTTTTTCCTCAGTACTTTATATTTTGGGCACTATCATGAGATCGTGTAGACACTTGAAATAAAGTTTGGATGTAGGAGCTATCTACATTAAAGATTAAGGGAATTAAAGGTCTGGAAATAGGGAAAACTAAAATAAGAAATCAGAAAACAAACTTTCAGACTAGTCTGCATAATAAATGATCCTGTTCTATATTTGTACCAAGATTTTTAACCAAGAACTCTAACTACTTCACCTATACTCCTTGGCAGCAAGAGTCATTATCTCCATTTTACAGATGAAAAATTAAATGGATTTGTAACATACATCACTAAGCTGTATTAATGGACTATTTTGAACGTATATAAAGTAAATTATAGAGTAGATTATAAAATTCAATTCAACAGTTCAAGCCCTAACCATTGAAGATCTATAATAATGAAGGCATTGCAAATATGCCTACTAAAGACTGTAAGA